>NC_050600.1:2455211-2642711 GCF_013368585.1 Megalops cyprinoides | reverse complement strand
GGAAGGGAGTCTGCCTCAAACTGCTGAATGACATCAGCAGCAAACACGAAATCAAAAAAAAAAAAAAAAATTTGTGCATGTGATATGTTGTGGCCCAATCCTAATAATAACATATGTACTGTATATATGGGTAGGAGCTATGCTATTTGGGTTATTTATAATGCTTAAACTTCTACTGATTATTAACAAAAGTAAATTCCCTAAATCTAACTTTCCGTCCTCACGAATCGATTCACTGGTGAATCCGTGGATGCTGGTGTATGTCGCCGCTTGGTATTGGTATTGGGTAACATTTTCCCTCCTGTATTTTTGTCCTCTTTGTTTACCCAGTGTTTCAGAGGCCCTGTGTTGGCAAGCCTCCGCTTTGCCTTCCGGTGTTGTGTTTGCTGTCATCTTGCATATTTGTAGAGCAACAGACAGTCATAGACCAGTAGCCCCCGCAGCCCTGGTCTCCACACCTGCCAATCAGCAGACACCTTCCCTCTTAGGGATCGCTCCGTGCTTGCAGTCCGGTGGCCTCTCCCACTTGTTAATCATATGGTTTGTTTTGGATGGGTTATCAAAATTAACATGTAAAAAGTAAAACGTAGCTAATTAAATTAAAATTTAATTAAATCCCCATGCCATTCACTGCTCAGATGTTACTGGTGGTTTTTACTTCTTTACAGACTTTTTTTTTGCATCCTTACAGACTCATATTCATCTGTGTTTTCATGTTTTACTTTTGATAACCCATCCAACATTTAGCAGACTTTTAAATGTCAATGAATAAATGTAATGTCTGAAACTCTTAACTTCCTCATTTTTTTTCCGTGTTTGTCCTTTGCCAAACTGATGAACGAACGATGCTTTTTCAATATCATCTGAATCAAAATAACATTGTGTGCGTGGCAGACAGAGAGAGAGAGAGAGTATGTGTAAGTGTCTGTGTGTGTGGGTACGTGGCAGGGTTAGAATGCACGTGTGCATGGCAGAGTGTATGTACAGTATGTATGTGTTTGTGTATATGTGGCAGAGAGTTAGTGTGTAAGAGTGTGTGTACAGTATATATTTCTTTGTGTGAGCATTGCAGAGTCTGTGTGTGTGTGTGTGTGTGTGTGCATGTATGTGTTTGAGAGTGTGTGTGCGTGTGTGTGTGTGCCTGTCTGTGTGTGTGCGTGTGTGTGCGTGCGTGTGTCTGCGTGTGCTCGTGTGTGTGTGTGTGCATGTATGTGTTTGAGAGTGTGTGTGCGTGCCTGCCTGTGTGTGTGCGTGTGTATGCGTGCGTGTGTGTGTGTGCCTGCCTGTGTGCGTGTGTGTGTGTGCGTGCGTGTGTCTGCGTGTGCTCGTGTGTGTGTGTGTGCATGTATGTGTTTGAGAGTGTGTGTGCGTGCCTGCCTGTGTGTGTGCGTGTGTGTGCGTGCGTGTGTCTGCGTGTGCTCGTGTGTGTGTGTGCCTGCCTGTGTGTGTGCATGTGTGTGCGTGCGTGTGTCTGCGTGTGCTCGTGTGTGTGTGTGCCTGCCTGTGTGTGTGCGTGTGTATGCGTGCGTGTGTGTGTGTGTGTGTGTGCATGTATGTGTTTGAGAGTGTGTGTGCGTGTGTGTGTGTGCCTGCCTGTGTGTGTGTGCGTGTGTGTGCGTGCGTGTGTGTGTGTCTGCGTGTGCTCGTGTGTGTGTGTGTGTATGTGTGTGTGTGTGTGTGTGCCTGCCTGTGTGTGTGCGTGTGTGTGCGTGCGTGTGTCTGCGTGTGCTCGTGTGTGTGTGTGTGTATGTGTGTGTGTGTGTGTGTGTGCATGTATGTGTTTGAGAGTGTGTGTGTGTGCCTGCCTGTGTGTGCGTGCGTGTGTCTGCGTGTGCTCGTGTGTGTGTGTGTGTATGTGTGTGTGTGTGAGAGAGACTCCTGCCTCAGCACCGTGGCAGATGTAATAAAGGTAATTGGAATAATCCTGTGCTGAGTTCTCTGCTGTGAACATCAGATTTATCAGAGCTGAAGAGTCCCTGCCTGAGCCCAGCGGCGGAGCCTCCGCTCTGATAGGGCGGCTTCTCTGGGCATGCCCAGTAAACTTTGATTTGCTCAAATTAATCGGGGCAAACTGCGGCTGGCCCCTGGGGGGTTCCGAATGATGTTCCCCTGGCGGTCTTCTCCCTGACTGTGCCCCGCCAATCCCTCTCTGACAAGGATCGGCTCACCACACAGCTCCCTGTCCCGCAGACAGAGGGGCAGAGAGAATCCCTCTCATCTCGCTGTGCGGACGTGATTGGATGTAGCTTAGGATAATCGTTCTAATACGCAGGCAGATCCTCTCAGGGACCGCGCCCCATCAGTTACCCCTCATCGGGCACAGGAGGCACCCCGACACCATGCCTGAACACCCTGCTGGTGTGACGGCGTCAGATAACAGAGACACAGGGGTGCAGAGGACACCGGGGTGTGGGAGATGGGAGTGCTAAACGCTCATTAAGGTAAGTTTTAAAAAAATGTGGGAAAAAGGAAAGAAGAGTGGAGAGAGAGAGAGAGAGAGAGAGAGAGAGAGAGAGTGAGAGAGAGAGAGAGGGAGAGAGAGAGAGAGAGAGAGAGAGAGAGAGAGAGAGAGAGAGAGAGAGAGAGAGAGAGAGAGAGAGAGAGAGAGAGAGAGACTTTGACTTGTAAGCTTCCTTTATTTAAAACAATAAACCCCAAAACTCGACAAACATTATTGTTCATCAATTTAGAAAAGGAGACAAAACTAAACATTAAAAGGGGAGAAAATCAAGAGAAAAAACTGAAATGGAGCAATACAAAGCAAGACCCATAGCAGAAAAGGCCTCATTGAACGCATTAGCTGCTACACAGGCCCTTTTCCAGAAATCCGATTTAAGCTTTCCTTCCCACGATTCAGTAATCACATGTAGATAGACACACTCATCTGAAATTAATAATAAAAAAGCCTAAACAAACAACTGCCAGTTGCTTTTAATCTAAGGCAAACTAAAACTAGGTTATATATGAAGTCATCCCAGGGCTTTTCACCATAATGCTTAGATTCAGATTGTTTGCACAAAAAAAAAAAAAATGGTAAGATGAGTGGGGCCATTCTTCTAGATCTATGCTATGCAGATACACTCTTACTTAAACTTTTTATATTATTTTGTACAGAAGCAAATATAATCATCTCTATGGTATTATCTAAAAAGTGACATTTTTTAGATAAAAAACGAACACATGCATTTCAGGACATAGTTAGTTTGATGGGAAGTTGCATGGACCGTTTGACTGTAATGCTGTTCTGTAAGGATCCAAAGATCTGCGGGTGTGCTGGTGGTACAGGCAGGACTGACTATCTGATGGTAAAGCAGGGAACATGAAATCCTCCTCAAAGTTTGAAGAGCTGTCATCCTTGCTGAAGCTCTTTTGTACTGATTCATGTGAATCGCTTCACCACAACCTGCCAGCGTAAAGGTAAAGGACGTCTGGCTTCCAGTTTACAGACACGTGTGGCTGTTGCCTCACGAGCACATTGTAGGTTATTTCGAATGCAAAGACAGTCAAGGCAAACACGATGAGTACCAATGACTGACCAGTCAGGACTCCTCAGCTCTTACTGATATGGGTTAAAATTTTACACAACATATCAGAGTTAAACATCATCTGCCATCCACTGTACACATTCCACTTCAGAAATGATTCTTATGAAAATCTACGGTCAATATCATTGTAGCTTTTAGCATTCTTTAGGGATTTAACTGAATGCATGAATACGTTAATAAATAAACCATTGCTTTGGGTCTTAAAGGCATTTGAAGCAAATGATCACTGCTGACCTTAATAAGATGTAGAGTGTTGGTGTTACGCACACTATGAAAAATAACATCTGTCAAGAGTGCTAATAAGATCTACTCACACAGATAATAAATAAATAAATAAATAAAACTGTACATTTTCACTAGCCAAGTTGATTTCAAATTTTCCTATTTATTCCAACCTGACTTTGGGCATATACGGTTGTCATACCTAAAACAATAATCACACTACTAACAAAACACAAGAAGCAACAATCCTGTTTTTTTTTCCTGTTTTTTTTTATGGGGTGGGTGGGAGGGTTTTTTATGAATTAATTCTAACTACAAAGACTTAGGGCTTAAGAGGAGGACAGCCAGCTCTTTTCCTCAGAAGACAGATGTGCTGGTAATGATATCCCTGGGAAAAGGGGAACGGACGTGACCCAAATTTCTTTTGACAAGCATTCACAGCTGCCACTTAAACACTCGCTGGATCGTTTGTACACTCTGTAAACAGTGGCAAAAGTCAGCCTTCTCTCTCTCTCTCTCTCTCTCTCTCTCTCTCTCTTTCTCTCTCTCTCTCTCTCTCTCTCTCTCCTTCTCTCTCTCTCTTTCTTTGTCCTTCCCCCTCTCTCTCCCTCTCTCTCTCTCTCCCTTTCTCTCTCCCTCTCTCCAGCTCCTTCCCTCTATCTTTCTGTCTCTCTCTCTCTCGCTCTGTCTCCCTCGCCCTTGTACAAAACCACGTCCCACAAGCAGACAGAGGAACAGAGTTTAAATGTTTGAAATGCAAACATGTGGAATAAATAAAAAGGGCTTCTTTTATTGACAAGAATAAACATTTGAAAGTTGTTTTTTTTTCTTTTTTTGTGAAACAGCTGGGCAAAAAAAAAAAAGCTTTTCAAGCAGGACTAGAGGTTAGATGTGAAGTCTGTCTAAGAGGCATGAGCAGAATCTCAATAATATATATATATAATATATATATAAATAATGTTTTTCTTGTTAATAAATGAATGACTTTATTAGCTTCCTTGCTGTTTTCAATTACATTGTCCTCAAACCTTCAAGCAGAATTTGTAGGTGATTGAATATAAGGTTGGATTGTTTTTTAACCAAAGACTGGAAAGCGTGGGGTGAAGCCTGAAATGGAACGATATAGAAATGAATTAAATATAACAGAGAAAACACAGTATGCTGGTCCAGAACATAACAAAGAAGAAAGAAAAGGGGAGAATTTTCATGTCTATGTGTCAATCACATTTTGCCAGACTTCATGAACTCAATATCAAACTGCTCTCAGCATTTCCTTTGGGTGGACACTCAGACAGTGCTCTAGGCTGATGTATATGTGTGCTTGTGCTGGTATGTGTGTCTGTGTGTGTGTGTGTGTGTGTGTGTGCGCGCTTATGTGTCCCTGTGTATGTATATGTGCCTATGTGTGTTTGTTCATGTGTTAGCATGTGTGCATGCAGTTTTGTCTCTATATGTGTATGAGTATTTGTATTGTGTAGATATTTGCAATATCTTTTCCTGAATTGGAGGATATAGCAAGACTAGCTGTGCGTGTGAGAGAAAGTGTGTGTGTGTGTGTGTGTGTGTGTGTTTTATTCCATCACTTCTTTCTGCTTGCTTTTAACATCGTTTTTATTGCATCATGTTCCTTCCACTCTTGGAGTCTGAGGGCAAGCGTTTCCTTGCCTGAGGCTGAATTTGAGAAGTTACCCTGACTCTCCTCCCATAACCCATGCAGGAGGGAAGTTCATTGTAGATTCGCAGCCCCATAGCAACCTCTGTGTCTCCCTCCACAAGAGAGTGGACAGGGAGATGGATATCGCACTCCTTCAGCCTGTTATTCACTCGGCAGCAGGAGAAGGCTGTCGCTCATTGTTGTTCAAATGTGGAGCTGTTATCCTATCCGTAACCCCTCCACCCTTCATCAGCCCCGCCCGAGCTGCTGCGTACAGCACGCACAGTATGAAAGTGTATTTTATTTACAATTTTGTGTTGACATTTGGGTTGACCTTTAAAATAAAATCTACCCCACAAAGCTAAAGACCATGTTAATGAGTGATTCAATGCACTCTGTCGATTTTAAAGTCCATTAACTTTGCCTACCTCTCTGCATACCAAATCTCCTCATTGTTATCCCCCAGACTGCATCATCTAATTGCCATTCTAAGTGGAGCTTCTGGCAATAAAGCTGGATTAAAAAAAAATGTGGGGAGGTCCTGCATGCAGCTCTGTCTGTGAGCTCCAGTCCAAACAAATAAGACAAAGAAAAGCCTCTATATTGCAGAAACGCACACCTTCTATCTATATATCATCCGTATTTGTTTATCTATATATATAAGCATACACTAACGTACATACATACTTAGAAAAAGTAAGTATAATAAATTAAGTGTCACTGATGCAATATGTGCGCTTGCAATGACATTGTGATGGCATGAAGAACAGGCATATCAGTGCACAGCACCCGGCACAAAGCCGGCGGTGCCTGCCCGCTTTATCTGCCAGCCGTGGTCTAGCTATCTGCTTGATGAGTGGTGGAACCATCCTGTGTAATTTTCCACCGCTGAAAACCACCTATTAACAAATGAGTCAGCGTGAACCGGCCCTCTCTCTCTTCCCTCCTCCAGCTATACTTAGATTAACAAGGAAAAGATCGGGGAAGGCTGCACATCAATGGACGGCCGAGCTACGCGCTCAGACCCGACACAGAACAAGGCTGTGTGCCCGTGTGTCTTGCTTTCTATGTTATTTACATTGTGTATTTCTATTCTATATTTGAATTATCAGGAAATATCTCTTTGTGATATTATCTCTCTCTCTCTCTCTCTCTTTCTCTCTCTCTCTCCCCCCTCCCTCTCTATCTATCTATGGAGGTAGAACACAGTAAGGAAGGTCATCAGGGCTCTGGTAGGAAGAGTGCATCACTGTCCATGGTGCTGATCCTGTAGGACTCTCTGTGCTGTTAAAGTGCAGCTTTGGTGTTCCAGCTTTACTAGTTGCAGTGCACCTGCCCCCATATTTAATGTCTCAGTAATGTCTCACTTTATATAATCAAATCTCTTTTTTATTATGTTTTCCTTAATTAAAGAAACATTGTGAGTGAAAAAATATCTTCATTTTAAAATTGATGCTATTTGTCCATTGAGATCTATTTTGTGTAGAGCTCATAATTTCCTAATTACACGTCAGGCAGCAACACTAAAGAACAGAACAAAGGTATTGCAACACCCAGCAGAGACCTCTATATCAGAAACACGCACACACAGACACACACACACACACACTAAGGAAAGGCTATATCGACTCCACACAGAGACTCCTCTTTTCTCATTCCTGTTGCACTTGGAAGCCTCATAGTGTTTGTATTTCAGCTTCTTTTAAGGCTAATTTTTGTACATCTGTCTGTGTCTGCAACTTAACAATGCAACTGTTATCAGCTTCACTTGTGTGTGTGCATCCTGCGGTATCTAATTTGGGCTCTGAGTGCAGGTCTACGCGCAGCTTCCTTCAGGTTTCACTTCCTTTTGTGAGCCCGTCGGTGGAGCAGACTCCATCCAGCAAGCGCTCCTCTGACAGTCATCATAGGTAATGATAAACCGCAGGGTAAAACCCGCCGAGAGCGATGCGAGGATCACGCACAGGAAACTGGCAAAAGCGCTGTGGAAATCAGATGATTTATATTTCTGCATTCCCACTGAGTTTTCAAATCAATTCTCTCTAAAATGGGAAATTTAAACAAACAGCGTGTGAAAGCAAAAATGCCCGGGCCCTCATTCCTCTAAACAAGAACTAATAACACCCGCTACAAAAGACAGCACAATGTCCCTCGCCGAAGGCAACACCATTTACTTCTATTTTCCAGATCTCTATTTCCCAGGAAAAAAGTCAGGAAGTCCAAATCAGATTTTAACTGCAGACTTTAACTGGTTTGCTTTAATGCTGGTAATCTGCATGCATACTTTTCATGGAAATATATTGATATGACTAAGTTAAGTTAAGTTAATGATGAAGTTTGAATTGTACAAATGATATCATGCAATGATACTAATGATGATCCAAACCACAGAGGAGCACAAACACAGTGAGTCACAGTTACTAGATCCATGCTTTTAGGCTTTTGGCCTGCAGGGGCTGGGGGCTTCACAATGTATCCAAGCTAACTTGGAGAATACAGCAAGACTAGCTGTGTGTATGCATAATGTGGGTGAGAGAGAGAGAGAGAGAGAGAGAGAGAGAGAGAGAGAGAGAGAGAGAAGAGAGAGAGAGAGAGAGCGAGGATGGAGATAGAGGAGAGGGAAGCAGAGTGTGAGAAGAAGGTAGGGAGAAAGGAAGAGAGAGGAAAAGAAAGAAAAATAGTAAAAGAAGGATAAATGTCAAAGTGAAAGAAGAATGAAGAAGAGAGAGAGATGATCTCTCCAAGTTTTCTTCACGCTGTGGCATGTTTAGTGTTTTAGCTATGTAGAACTGCCTAGCACCTATTCAGATGAGACCTTTCTACTCAACAGACGCTGTGAAGCGCAAATGACCGCCCACCTTGCCATCACGCTTACTGCACAGATAACAGGAGAGTCTCACTGCAGATGAATAATCCAAACGGCCCATACTCTGGGCAAGCTCCCAGTAAGGCTTTACACAGGTGTCTCAAACTCACGTCCTGCAGGACCACATGTACTCTTTAGTATGCTGATTTCATGACATCCCTTGCTCTCACTTATTCACCCCTATTGCCACTGTTTTAATTTGAATTCCTGTCAATTATACATCACATCCTACAACTGAACAATATTCTCAGTACACTCACTGTACATATTTTCTTGCAACTTATGTTTGAGAAAAGACACGGTATGAATAAATGCACCATCCGAGAAAATAGCCTGTTGGAAGAAAAACAAACAAAGCCCTCCAGGAAGAAAATTTGACACTCCTGGTCTAGCTGAGAGTCACAGAGAGTTCAAGTGTGTGAACACAGTGCCAATAAAGGGCCTAACAAACCTGTCATTTATCCATACTAATGGGACACCCACAGTGCTGCAAATCAATAGATCTGTTGAGTCATGATCAACCTTTTACTGACCCTTTGAAACGATATGGCCACAAACAATAACGCGACAATATAATATTGATCAACCAATCGACAGTCAACTGCAAACAAATCAAATTAAAAATAATATAATCATTCATAATCGTAGGAGGAAAATCCTTTGTCATAAGTGTAAACTGAAAAGACTCACTATGGTCACATAGCACAGCACTGTTGGCTGTTCAGTTTGTTGGGCTCATTGGTTAGTTGGTTACTTTGGTTAGTCTTTGCTCTCTATGCCTTGACAGGAGGAGGACATCATTGTATTCTTTATCTGAAGTGAGGGCAGTGAGGCAGAGAATTTCCACACAGCTCCAGTGAAGTGGGCTTGGTGTAGAAGGCCCCACCCCCTCTCTGAACACATCATGGAGGCTGAGCACCTCACAGACGCGGGACCCAAACTCCAGGTTGGCATCTCTGGCCTCTTGTCCTCTGAGGGTGCCTGGTTTATATCAGACTTAAATGGAAGCCTTGCTGCTCTGTGCCAGACTCTTCCTGCTCAAAATGGCCCCCTTTTGTTTGTGCTGCTGCACTCTGGCCAGACCCACTCTTACCTCTGAAACACCCGCCACCAGCAGGTGCTGCATAGGCAAGCCCCAGCAGGTGCTGTATCCTCAAAGGAAAATAAAGGACTAAACCTCCCAAGACTTCCAGGAAGAGAAACGCAGACATGGACTGTTTGTGAGGTATTGTCTTGATAAATAGAAGCTGCTGAAATGCAAGAACAGCGATATTTGTGTTAGGTTTCTTGTGTTCTGTGGTGAATATTTTTTGCTGGTTTTATTGAATAAAATACAGGAAGTCCTGTCTGCCCTGGTCCTCACTCTTGCTCTAATCTCCACAGACATGTGCTCCCACATCTCTGTCATGGTGGAAGATGATTAAAATTGGAAATGTTTGCGTTTTCCCTTGATCAGGTTATCTCCTGCCAAAAATGTTTAAATTAATTGAAATAAAATCCAAGAAGTGTGGGATTACACCTTGCCTTTTGCCTTCCATCTCTATACCTGTAGTAGTTTACGCTGAAAGACCACAGACAGACACTTCAGTGCTTCAGTGACAACACAGTTTCAACATGGCAGGCCAAGGAAAAGACACAATACACTATTATCTTAGATTGAGGGTTGCGCAACACTCCATTCTGAATAATGTGACTGAACAGTATCAGAGTTTCCTCACAGGACATGATAACAAAATCGCATTTTCTTTGGGGAGGAAGAAAAAGGCTGTCTTCCAGGCTCATGAGTGTCACAAAGAACCTGCGATTTAATCCATTGTTCAGTTCCACGGCATCACGGCTGCAGTCAAGTGGTGCGAATGTGCTGCAGACAAAAGCTGGCCACCAGCACATTCCTCCCCTCTCATTGGCGTCGCGCTTCCTCCTCGCCGTGTTGAATTAATGCCCCTGTGCGGGGTCATTTCCCTCCCTCAGAACTCTCTAATCTGCCACAGACTCACACAACCTGGGCGTCTGCACCCTCCACATCCTGCCCTTTGAAACAGCAGAAGCGTGGCGTCATTTAAATGTCTATAAATGTGCTGAAAGTCTGACTCAGACTGCACACATTGCATCAAGGATGAATATGTTGAAATTTACTGATTCAATGTCAGGGTGAGAATTTAATGCGCGTTCGTGTGAGTGCCTGTGTGTGTGTGTGTGTGTGTGTGTGTGTGTGTGTGTGTGTTTATGTGCTTGTCTAGGAAAGCAGTGACATATTAGCAAGCTCGTGACAGCAAATATTGGACATGTTTAGTCTGCTTATATAAAGAGCAGAGCAACAAACTCTATTCGCTCATCTATTAGGAAAGAAGGGAAAAAAAAGAGATTTAATTTGGTCGTCAGACTGTCTGGGGATTTGATTCCCTGCGGTACAAGAGCAGGAAGTGAGAATCTGATGGAAGAGAAAAAAAACCCACATCGCTGTATATCAAGTCGGCAATTTAAACCCTAGCCTCATCCATTAATCCCATTGTTTTGCCATAACAGAGTTGCGCTCTCTCAGTTGAGTGATGGCAGAAGACAGTCAGGGAGAGAGAGTGAGTTGATAACAAGACCTTCATATCGAATCGGAGAGCAGTTGCTGAGAGGGATCGGGATATGTGGCTCAGTCATTAAAGTTTGTCATTGTCTTAGATTCACTGGGTGACGCTCTGCCAGGGTACCGAAGCCAAAGGAGGGGGGAAAAAAACAGACTCAATAAGAAAAATAAAGTAATAAAAAAAAAAAAAACAAACTCACAGATCGCTGAGCCAGCACTTCAGTGCTTGGGAGATAATCAGTAAACAGGATATGAAAGTTTAAGCCTTTACAAAGTGAAGCCTCCATCTGAAGGAATGAAAAAACACCAGGTGCCTGCTCTCAGAGGAAAAAAGGACTGAATATTCTACCTGTAAGAATAAACACTCCTAGAAACTCTTAAATCAATTATTCATTTCAGAAATGTGAAGACGAGTGTTTGACACAGGTGGAATTCTTAGGAGAAAGATATTTGCACTTGACATTGGGAGTGCGTGATGATTTTGTGACCTTTAACCTTTGATCATTATTGGATTGGCAGGGTTTGTTTTTGGTGGTGGATGAATACTGGGTAATAAACAAGCTAGGCTTGAAAGTTCACACAATGAAGCTGTGGGGTTATAACACAATAATCTACACTTTTGTACACTTTGGACATCCCTCTTCCTCCGTGTTAACCTATTGATATTGATATCATTGTGCTGTGTAGAATGCTATAACATTGTTGAGGTTGTGCAGTTACAACAATGTGAAGTTTATGGATTTGACAAACCTTTGAAAGAATCTTTCTGGATTGAGAAAAAAAAAAAAAAAACACGCTCTTGTTGTTTTGTGTATATGGGGCGCGGACTGAGTCAGTCAAGTGGAGAGAAGAGTGTTCTGCCTCTGATTGCCAGCATGGAGGGATGGAGTTTAGCTCATTTCTACTTTAGGCGGAGGCGGAGCAGGGGGCCGGGGGGGGGTGGGGGTGGGGGGGGGGGGGGGGGGGTGGGGGGCGAGGGAGGGGCGGGGGTGGGGATGGTTGTGTCCTTCAGCATCGAGTGTGAAGGAGAGTGGAGTGTACTGTGAGCATGGCTCCTGATTGTGTGGGACACAGTTTGGAAGAGTGGGCAACATCACCTGCTGCTATTCCAGGTGTCTTTCAGGTAGGGCTGCCTTCTGCTCATACAGAGCCGAGCCGAAATAGGCTTCCACCCATTACAGTGATTTGCCCCTGTAATGGTGTGTGTTGCCCTGTGCTGGATCCCCTGCGTGCTGTCTGTTCTCATTCCTCTCAGCCCCTCATCCTGTCCAGAGCGTTTCCAGCATCTTCCACACGCCTTCCGCAGAGCCGTCCGACGTCTCTCTGAGCGCTTCTCGAGTGAACTGTGTTGTATAATAAAAGTAAGCACGTAAATAAGTAAATTAATCAATAAACCGATAGAATCAAGCCCCCCTTCTTGGATTTATATATGTAGGAGTCTTGAAGAGAGGGCGTTTTGAGTTTAGTTAAAGGCCCTTCTGGCACCATCAGGATCTCCGTTTGAGCCAGGCAGGCTCCCAAACCGAAATGAAAGCGGTTTATTGGACTGGCTTACGCATGATGGCAGAGAATGCTTGGGCTCCTGCCCCTCCTGGATCTGAAGGAGAGCAGCGCGTAAGCTACCCAAAGAGAAAGGACAATGGGAACATGGGTACTTTACCCTTTCACAGGGATACCCGTGTGCCCATTGCCTGCTGGGATTAAATACCTCTGTAAATATTTCCTGCTCAGAGTCTGCCTGGCGACGTGTTTGCTGAAGCTCTCCTCCCCTTTTTGGTGTAACGTGCTCTGTCCATCTTTCATCTCCGTGAATAATAATGTTCCCGCAACACCTTGTCAGCCACATGCATGCTGGCCGTGACCCCTCCGCTTTACCCGTCCTAACCCCCTTTGAGAGAGCTTGGCTTTGTTTAATATCACAGATATAAATTAGGTGAGAGCTTTCTGAGAAACCTACATTTCACCAGCCATGGAGGTTGGTGAAATGTCCCATGGAGGACGCTGCCACATCGCCAGGTCCACCTGTCATCCACACTACTCTGACTGGCTGAAGGGTGAAATGTCCTCACCAATGGCACTCACCTGGATGCCAGTCCACCTGCTCCTGCTCTGAAAACACTGCGCAGAGTGCTGTCATTTTGATGTTCACGTTTTCAGTTGACGAGAGCCCTTGATCTGCACAAATCTCATTGAACTCTATTCATTAAAGATTTAAAAATATGAATGCATTTGCTCCTTTGTGACAATAACTGATGTGATGTGTTTTTCTTTTACTTCTGTGTTCTTCCTCTTCTTCTTCTTCATCTTTTTTTTATTCTTCAAGTCTCATTTAAATATCCTGGGAATTTCCTGTTCAATTAATTCTTCACTTCACGCACTCACATGCTCCCTCACTTGATCTGGCGATCTCCTGGGACGCTTGTGGTTCTAATCCATCAATTAAGAATATCAGTGCATCACTCTCTCTCCCATTAGAGCTGATGTCAACATGTGCCTGTAAGAGTAACCCCTCGCAGTCGACAGCCTCTTTTTTTCCATATCAAACATCAGATATCAAATATCAAATATCAAAGTTTAATATCAAACTTAATCAGTTTCTCTCAGAATTAAGCCTTCTGTCCTGGAACTGTTTGCAGGTTCTGTATCTATGGTGATCCTCCTCTCTCTCTGTGTCTCTCTCTGTCTCCCTCAGTCCCTCTATCTCTCTCTCGGAAAATATCAAATTTTTGTAAACTGACAGTTTGACAGCCATCAAACGTACCGCTATTAAAAACGACATTGTTTACATGACCAGGCAGGATACACTCTGTCGACCTGTTAGCCAAAGCCTACCCACCCGGCTGAGTTTTTTTAATAGCCTTTTTCACTGCATCACTGCCACATGTCCAAAAGACTTGGGCTTTTTTAACAGTATCATTACTGCAAGGCCAATGATGGCAAAGGTTTGAGGTTTTAGGCTATCAATCATTTAAAAATATATGTAAAGGAAGTATTTGTGGCTCGTCTTGACGTGCTCTGGTCACATAAGCACACGTGTACCCGTGCTTGTGTGTGTGTGGTGTGCCTTTTGGTGTGGATATTTGTGTTTGTCTGTGTAAAATATTTGAAGTGGATATTTAAATGAGATGTGTACGATATCAGAGCTGTAACTGTGAAACTACTTTGAAAGAAGCCCTGTGTAATACAAATAATAATGGTATTCATCATGTACGCATATGTATATCTACATACTGTATATACATTGCTTATGACCTTGTCTAGGGAGTGCATGGATAGTATTATAGCATTCATTTATGTTGGATAATTTCTGAAGCAGCTCATTCTGTAGGCTAAAGCAGGTGCCCATACTGGGAGCCAAACCCGCAAATACATGGTAACATGTCCATTAACTGCTACAAGAACAGCAGCACTGTCCACAGTGCAGCCGAAATGTATGCGAGCTCTCTCCTCCAGGAGAGGCTCCACATCACGGCAAAAAGCCCCCTCACAAACGCAGTTCATATCAGCCCACTTCACCTTCTCTGCACCCTCTGCTGTTATTAATTAAGATCCTTTAAACACGTTCATTTGTTTGAGGAGCGTTGTTCCACATGAGCCTTTGTCTTATCACTGTGTATGAATACAGAGCAGTGTGATTAAGAAGCTAAAAGACTCAGTTTGCAACCAGCAGGGCGGAGGTTACAATCTCTGGTGGAGTGCTGCCATTGGCTGTAAATATTTGGCTATATGAGTGGAAGCGAGGTAAGTCACCGAGAAGTGGGTTAAGCAGTGCTGAGAAGAAGAGATCTTTTTGACATTAAAAATAAAGAAATTAGATCTCAAACGAGATGGGATTTTGACAGCAAGTCTTGTAGCTGCTTGAGTGCGGTTTTGTCCTCTCTCCCCTCTCTCAGTTCATGACTTCAGGCTCTCTACTCAGAAAGTTATTCTAAAGCTGAGCTACCTTTCAAAAAAAAAAAAAAATCTCCAAGATGATTAAGGGGAAGTGTACACGGGAGGAAAATTAGCTGAGTAAAAGAAGCCGAGCTCGCTGGAGAGGAGCTATTTTCTTAAGCCCTTGATACATGTCCCCATGTCATCTGCTCGCAATCAGCCTTGAGATGCTCTTTGGAGAGCCGCTCTGATTCTTCCCGTCCTGGTGGAGGAAGCCAGGGCTGGAGTGGGGAAAAAAAAAAAACAGGGAAGGATAACACTTTCTGCTCAAAGGATGCCTAAGAAGGTGGGCCACTTTCCATGGCGTCGTTAGCTGCGCATCGGGCAGCATAAGCGTCTTCCTCTGCAACATCCTAGCTTCATGGCTAATGATGGCAAAGACCTAGCAGGTCTTGGGCCACCTCCCATTGGTCAAAAGAAACCAATTATTGACTTATAAATGTGTGTGTGTGTGTGTGTGTGTGTGTGTGTGTGTGTGTGTGTGTGTGTGTGTGTGTGTGTTTGTGTGTGTGTGTGTGTGTGTGTGTGTGAGTGTGTGTGTGTGTGTGTTTTGTGTGTGTGTGTGTGTGTTTGTGTGTGTGTTTGTGTGTGTGTGTGTGTGTGTGTGTGTGTTTGTGTGTGTGTGTGTGTGTGTGTGTGTGTGTGTGTGTGCGTGTGTGTGTGTGTGTTTGTGTGTGTGTGTGTGTGTGTGTGTGTGTGTGTGTGTGTATGTTACATGGTTGTGTATGTTACATGGTTGTGGACTGCATTCACATTCAAAAGAGAAAATTTAATGAAAAAATTCAAGGAAAATATCGCAAAATATTCATCTGTACAACCAAATGCTTTAGAATGGAACCTGGTGGTCTTTTTTTTAAAGTTCCTGTTCATTTGAGGTTTAAATCAGTTGTAGTATATTTGATTTCAATGTGAGTTCGATTTCATCACAAGTTTGTGTAAAGACTTCCAAGAAGAAAAAAAGTCAACACCTGGATAGGAAACCATTCCATTACAGACAATTACCCACAATCCACCACAGTACTGAGTACAGTGGCAAGTGCAGAGGCAAAGTATCTCATTTCTAAAGTCTTTAGTGTGGCTTGGCTGAGGACCAGAGGCCACTAAAGAGGTTATGTACATGCACACCTTCAAGAAAGGAAGTTAATTCAAGGTCCACCCACGCTGCACATTTGTTTGAAAGACATAAGCTATCCCTATAGGGAAACACCTTCCCCCCACGTCAAGAAGTTATCAATATTTCACACCGTACTCAGCCTATGTGGGCATATAAAGTGCCAAATTACCCACTAATTGAAAATGAAAGGGCCAGACAAATTGTTGAAGCATGGCCTTTGATGTGGTTCCTTCCATTTTAAATGTTTAAGCGCTGCTTGTCTGAACTATTTCAGCATCCATATTTCTCAGAAGAGCTGACTTAGGACATCCGTGCTTCTTAAGGCGGTACCACCGGCTGCAGTTATAACCCACCCCCCCCCCCCCCCGTCCACCCCCCCCGTCCACCCCACCGTTCCTACGGTAGCCCCCTCCTCTTGAGAGACAAATTAAATTAGCGCAATCGGTCAGATAATGTGACAGTGCAGTTATCGCTGTGCTGCTGGGAGCAGAGCGTGTGTCCTGCAGACACTGCGGACACGCGGGCCGGTACGATTTTTCCCGCTGCTGGGAACGGCGGGGCATGTGAAGGGAGGGCACTCTGGAACGGGCGGCCGAGTTACCTGCAGCACTAAATCTTCCCTGGCAATCTACTCCTGCTCCTCTGGCTGGCTGAGAGGAATCTGCTGACTCCAAATCACCACTCCTCTGAGAGATGGCCCAGCAGGTTTTATTTTCCCCTCCCCTTTTCTTTCCTAGCCATCTCTCACTCAGTCCTTACTTCCCTTCTTTCTCTCTCTCAGTTCTGCTGCAATGGCTAAAGTTTAAAAATAACCAGGGTTTTAGAGCAAGGTGGGAAAAAGGCGTGATGGGGAGATTTTACTCTTTTTTTTCCCCACCAGCAACTACTACGCTTGGTAGTCTTTAGGGCTTTTTTATTTATTTTTTATTTTTTTTGAAGTTGAGCCAGGGGATTAGATAAGTGCTTTCTCAGCAGTGGTGAACCTGGTTCTGATTCTTAAGAGAGGAGCACAAATCCCAGAGGGAGAGAGCTGTGATGAAGCCAAAGCACAGAGACAAGAGCTGAAGAGGCTCAGCGAAAAATAATATTAATAATAAAATAAATGACACAGAAAAAAAAAAAATCTTAAAATCAGGCCATGACTTAAAACTCTCTCAAAGAAACAAGCGCTCTCTGACTGTAGTCGTGTAACGGGAGAGAACACAGCTGCATTTGATTGGTTTGCAGACCCGTGCTTAAGCAGAGGAATCAAACAATGAGGAGAAGACTTGTTACAGAGATGAAGGGCCTATCCGGCGCTGCCCTGACTTATTTATTTATTTTTTTAGAGCTTTTTCTCCTTCCATTGATTCACGTTTATACGTTCCAATGAATCTCCTTCATGCCACATTCATTTCAGAGCTCTCTGTAGCGGCAGAGAGACGCTCATCCCTCTTTCATAGGCGGTTGAAATGTTTGATCATCACTCCGCGGTCCGAGACAACGCTGACATTAGGGGGCGAGGATTGAGCGGCCGGGCATGGTCGTTCCATCTCAGCCTCCCACTGTACCTCGTCAGCAGGTAGACCCCAGATGAGGGCTGAGCCGCGAACGGGAGAATTCGATTGGCTGGAGTCACTTTACATCAATCACGGGGGTGAGTGGGCTCCAAGGAGATTGAACTCATTTATACTCCACAAACATAATGAACAACACGGAAAAAAAAAAATAATGCACACAACACAACCATGCAGTTGGCTAAAAGTTTCCAGCCATAAACACAAACAATTGAGTGGAGTGCCCTTACGTCTGTGAAAGTTCAGGTGTCTGAATGCAGCCTTAGAACAGGTGCCTTTTGGAAACAGAGCCCATATCCCAACCCATCCCAGTGTTGCTTTGTGAGGCAAGGCTATGACAGCCCTTGAAGGAGGCTCTAGGTCTGAAGAGGATGTTGGAGTGATCCCCTCATAGCCTCCCGGGTGCGGCAAGCGTACTCTATCCACAGGGTCACCTCAGGCAGGCTGCACGTCCGCGGGATGTTTCCAGCAAATTCCAAACAATGTGTCCTTTGTGAGGTCATAATTCCACATTCTGCAATGCAGGAAATGGCTAAAGTGGGGGTGGCCAAAGAGAGGCCATCAAGAGTTGTCCCATCACACAGAATGTTCCAGAGCAAGAAACAGCTCTCCTTCACGAGAGTTTATGGAAGTGAAAAGCACCATGATAAAACATTGTTGGGTCACTGCCTTAATGTACATTTTTTAAATACATACCTAGATTAAAAGCTAAAATACCCCCTGACCAAATGTACATACGTTGCAGCATAACTATTGAAACTATTCTCGTAAGGGAAAAGAAAATCAATATAGATTAATGTAGATTTTCTTATTATACCTGCAGAAAACTGCATTTTCCTTGTGGTCCATGTATTCTGATTGCATGATTATGAACATAGGATCATTTGTGTCTATGCTTCTATCATATAATGGACAAAAATACCTACGTGCCGATAGTAATATTACATTGATATAGATCATGTTTTGCTGTTATTTTTTTATATTTGGGTCCTTGCCTTTTTATATTTCCAAACCACGCATCTTTCAGTCACCAGCAGAGGGCAGTAACCATACGTATCAGGTCCTGTTTATGAGATGGCCTATAAATACACTTAAGCTCATGTACTCTTTTACTCTTTGTCATCAAGGTAATAGACAAAACAAAACAGCTAAAAAAAAAAAAAGAAAAACCTGAAAACATTTAATATGCTGCACAGCTTCATTAGAGGTGTGACCTTTGACCTTTGCAGGTTGGTTCTAACAGTGTGCTGCAGCTGTTTGTTTTGCTGCATCGTAGGGCATTCAGTTTGAAAACAAACATGACTTTAACAGTCATTAAGGACGGAGGGAATTCACATCACACCCTCCTATTAAGCATCGAGTGATCTGAGCTGTTTAAAACAATCATTATGATAATCCTTATAATCATAAACAAATACATTAATGAAAGAGACAATATAAAACAGTATCTTCCCCTGCTGTTGGCTTCAACTCTGGACACTAGAAAGGTTGAAAAATTGATTTTACGACCATTAAAGTATATACATTTAGACATGCTGTGGGCGGTGGTCACACTCACACACACTCACACACGCACGCACGCACACACACACACAAGCATACACACACACACACGCACACATGCACGCACACATGCACATGCACATGCACACGCACACGCACACAGGCACACACACACGCACACACACACACACACCTAGTCTACCTTATGAAAGCCTTGAAAATTGAGAAGGAAATGCAGGGTGACCATGCTGGTTTTCTGTTACAGAAAACCATGAGATGAATATAAAAATATTCTCTGTATTATGTTTCAATATGCTTTTAATAAGGTACATTTGGAAGGCAACAAATAACCAAGGGAGGCAAGCAGTACATCCAATATGCTTTCTGTACGGCAACAAGTGACAGAGACCGCCCTAATATCCTATAGCGACACAGAGCTGAAGATACAGCGCTTAAACGCAAATGATGACCACACATTACACAGGACAGCACAAAGGATATGACTAGCATTGACTACAGCCGCTGCTAATGTGGTTATTCACAGTTTCTGGTGTATTCTCTCAGCATGCTTCTGATGACAGATATGTAAACTGTGGTTCATGCTGGACTCCATGAAACCATGGCAATTCTGAAAACCTATGAGAATCTATTTTCATGAGTATTTAACTCTAGTGGAGAGTGCTATCCCATCCATTTTGACATTAATAACAGCTAAAATGGAGTGTGGTACCCACATCAGCTATTCAGTTGGTCTATTGGCCAGCTCCTCTACTAAAAAGTGAGCTGCAGCCAATCACACTGAAAGCATGAAGTCCTGTCAGTCAAATGCAAATGAATTGTGCACTCTGGCAGCTGTTACAACTGAAGTTTAGACAATGAATATGTCCTATGGATAAAATGATGAAGGCGAACTCATAGGCATTTTTATCATCGATAATAATGTCTGTAACTTGTCTTTCTTTTCGCTCCTGTTTCTGGTACTAGTACACATACCTGCCGCACCGCTTGAACGACTTGATTTTTTTTTTTTTTTCTATCTAAGAGAGACATATTAAACAATCACACACACAAAACACACTCTAGTTTTACCTCCCTCAGAAATACCTAATGGAAATATCCCCAGCCCTGTACAGCCTCATGTTTGGCTTATTGAAGCGATGAATCAAATGATGGATCGGATGATGGATCGAATGACAGCAGATGACACCTGCACACAGCTAGTTTGGTCCCTTTCCGTATGGAGCAGACTGGCAGAAAAGAGCAGGCTGGCATGGTGTGTAACTGGCATAGAGGGGCTCAGAGATACAGCGGAGAGGATGTGGCCTCACGCTCTCTCTGGGAAACTCAATTTCCGCCAAGTAGCAAACAGCGTGGTTCAGCTTTTCAGTGACATTATAACAACATGAGCACAGTGATATAAGGTCAGAGCTATGGCACGAGAACATACATAGCCCCTGGGGTGATCTGATTATTATGTAACTTGGGAGCGAAGAAGACACCCTTATCGAGTTAATTTAGACTGAATACCATGCTCAAAGGTATAACAGCAGGATCTCACCTGAGAACTCATCATGGCCTTCAGGCCAAATTCCTGAACCATGACTCTGCTGCTACTTGAGGAAATGGTACTCCTGAGGATGGTCCATAATAATCATAATCCAATTTTAAAAAGTTACAGAAGGAAAAAAAAATAGAAAATGTATGTTAGCTTTGTGTAAAAGTAAGCCTCGTTATGCACCGAACTTTCATAGTTCTTAAGTTTTTTTTTTCTGTATTTGTATTGAATTTGCTAACAAACGCTCAAAACCATTGTGTGTGAACCATGCATTTTTAAGTCGGAGGAGTAATAGAGTATGATAAATTAATTGGCGGAGACGTGTTTGTTTGGACGTGATCTCTAGCCACTCGTGACACAGAAGCGTTCTGAGTGTGTCTGCTTCGGCGGCTCTCGTGCAGTCCCCATGGACACTCTGTCTCTGCTTCTGCCTGCCTCCCAGGGTTTAAAAACACGCACAGCGACGAGAAATATCAGTGCGCGCACATTCAGCACAGAGAGAGAGAGAGGGAGAGGGAGGGAGAGGGAGGGAGAGGGAGTGAGAAGGAGGGAGAGAGAGAGAGAGAGAGGGAGAGAGAAGGAGAAAGAGAGAGAGAGAGGGAGAGAGAGAGAGGGAGGGAGGGAGAGAGAGAGGGAGAGAGAGAGAGAGAGAGAGAGAGAGAAAGTAAGAACAAAAGAAAGAAAGACAAAAAGAAGGAAAAAAGAGAAATAAAGAAAAAGAAATCAGTCATATTTTAAAGGCAAAGGAAAAAGAAGCCTTTTGATCAAGTATTGCAAGGCAGCACAAGCAAATATAAGACATGGAAAGGAACAAAAAGTAGAAACGAAAGACTGAACAAACGACAAAGAAACATTTTAAAAAAGGAAGAATTGCAGGTAGAGAAAGGCAGCTGAAAAGGCCAAGGATAGCTGGCAGGCTTTTGTAAAACATTTCTTATTGAAGTGTATAATTTGAAACCTTTAATTTGTGTCAGAGTGTGTTGATTGAGTGCGTGGGCTGGGGGGCCCAGACCCCCCGCCTCAGGAAGCTCCACCAGGACTGGGAGACGGTCTCGCATAAATAATGTTAAGCACCAAGTCTGTGTGCATGCAGATGTATGTATGTTAAACGCATATCACCCTCTCTTTCTTTGTGTCTTTCTTTGCCTTTCTTATTTCCGTCTGTTGTTTCAGTGAATATGTGGGCTGCCTTTGCCCTGTGAATAAACATGCATCCAAACATGATTTGCATCTTGCTGTTCACTGTGTCCTGTCAGCGGGTGGAATATTTATGCTGTTCTTCATGTATATTTCATTATCTGTAAAATATATGATCTAATCCCATAATAATCTCACTTTAGTTATCCCCCCTCATCCCCTGTACCCAGTACATGTACAGTCTCTGCTGTTTTCTCCGAGCATGCTTATGATGAAAGATATGCAAACTGTGGTCCTATCCATTTTGACACAAATCATGGCCAAAATGCAGTGTGACGCCTACATCAGCTATTCAGTTGTCCTCTGCTGAAAGGTGGGCCGTGGCCAATCGTGCTAAAGCAGGAAGTCCTGTCAGCCAAATGAACATGCGTAAGTACATCGCACCATATTTGTATTTACACCTAGAACCTGTGTGGAGAAGGGTCTCCTTCCCACACCACTCTGCAACCTGAACTGAAGAAGTTCACCCTGGGTTTTCTCATCCCGGGAGGCAGGGTGTGGTCCTCAAATCCAACCCGCTATGATGGTCTGAGGACTGACACTGTGCACCTGATCAATTAAAGTGCTTTTTCACAGTTTCTTAGGAGCTTAGGACTGGTGGCTTGTCACGTGAAGGACCAGGAAGCTGCAGGATTGGTAGGGCACTACCACTGAGCAAAGTACTCAACCTTAAACTTCAGTGTGTATGCAGCTGTGTAAGTGTATGGTATTAAAAATTAAAAATACATTATTATTATTACTATTATTATTATTATTGTTGTTGTTAATAAACTGGGGTATTCCCAGGAATTTAGCTGTTGAATAAAATACTTACAAGAGATGCTTCAGAATGATCTCCTTCATGTTGAATTGTTAATTCATAACCTTAGATTACATTTTTACCTCTGGGCAAATCTTTAATCATGCCCTCATCCCTCTCCAATCATTTGAAAGCTCGTTTCATTAAAATCATTTAATTGGGCGCTGAATATTTCAACTTTTTTTTCCCTTGTTCCAGATGGCACTCACAATATAGTTTTATAGAGAGCTTTGTCATTGATGGTTGCAAATCTTCCAAGGCTATTCCAGAAAAAAAAAAGAAAAAAGTTTTTCCCTCTACTTCTTTCCCTCATGAAAAGTATAAAAGTACAGAAAACACTGCATTTCCGCTAGTGTCCCATGCCACATCTACAAACACACGCATCTGCTCATCTGTGCTCTTTATCTTAGGATGAAAACACACTGCAATACTGTACTCCAGGATGAAGGTGTCTTTAAAGATGCACATTGCACTGTTTCAGTAGGACAGGAATACCCATTCATGAAACCAGCTGACCAAAGCTCACAGGAACATGCAGATGAACCTCAAAGTGTTGTCAGCCTCAAATCAGAGAAAGCACATCAAATGTCCACATATTCACAGGTGAGAAGTGAAGGCGTGGGAATGAATACCCATTCAGTGAGGAATCAATGCCTTTATTATGCTGTTTTTTGATGGAAAGGTTCTGTGAAATCCACCTATGGGTGCAAAGCAAAGATAAGCACAGAAGCCATCAGTCAATACACAGGGATTAAAAAAATAATAGTAGTAATGATAGTAAAGAAACTCTGGTGGTCTTGAAGAACAAATTGAAACAAACTCCCAATAACAGTGCAGTTCATAAAATAATAAATATGAAACAAAAAAAAGACTTTCTTCTCTCACCAGGTAACATCGATACATGGGAGAGTTTGTTGCTGAAGAATATATGGGATCTCAGCATAGAATAAAATGAAAGCATTGAAGTAAGAAAAGAAAAAAAAAAGAAATGCTGCTCCAACGACGCTGACAAGATGCCAGAAAGTTCTTGATTTAATTGAATTGCCAGCTCTATGAAGGCAGTGAGGAGGAGAGAATCAAGCAGCAAAGTAATACACTCTTGCACTGAAGTAGACGACTGCAGCGTTCAGGTGGAGAAAAGTTTGTGTCGCAGTGCACTCCTGCACCATTAAAGCCGAAGAAACTTTTCACATAACCAGAGATTACAAAGTGGTGGAGTTTCTAGGAAAAGAAAGAGTATGCGAAAGTTTAAAAGGTGATGTTCCTGAAGAGCAGTCTTGCTCTCAGTTTAGGTGAAACTCTTGCTATTTATGAAGAAGCTGTCTCTTTCTTATGTGTGTAATGTTCCCATGTCTGGCACGTTTTTCCAATGCGCACACTGTGATTGGTTCATCTCAGTCAGTGTTTGATAGCACTCGGTAGATCCTCCCATTCTGGGGTTAGTTAGCTATCACTCTCCCACGTGTGAAAGGTCAGCTGCAGAAAACCGCTACCCTACCCACTGGTCACAGTCTGACACGGCCGTACTGTTGCAGGGACAGGGTTATACTGTTGTCTGCTGAGTCCTGGTTGTTTTTGTGAAGAGAAGAACAGTTATGTCTCCTCATAAATCCTAGTACTATTAAAACAACAAAGCCCAGTTATAATGCCATTGTGGTGCTCCTGTTAGAGCCTTTTTACAGTTACAGTTCCAATCAAAGGCAGCGCACATTCCTGTCTCTGTCCTTTAAACAGGACAAAGCAGAGAAAAAAGTAGAGTGATGTGTAAAGTATGATGCTTCCACTGTGCCAGACGAGGCTGGCAGGATCATTCGTTCATTCACTCATTCACTCATTCATTCATTCTTCCTCTTGTATATTTTTCATGCAGCTGCTTGTAATTTAGCAGAAATGTGCATGGAAATGACAATTACTCACACTGAGATTATATGTATTGCACAAAGTGTATTTCCATCTTTGAGTGTTCTACTCATATATTACATACAGTACATTTCCATCTTTCATTGTTTTTAATCATCATGCCTCATATTTGGAGAGACTTTACTGTCGCAATTGCAGTGTAGTCAAATACATAATTACTGTACAAATCACAGCCATTCCTTTTTACAATTAAATCATGGAATTAAAACAAGGTTTGTGGTTAGGATTAGGGACGTGGGAAAGCTCCTTTTTATATGTGTGTAAGTGGAAAAATCAGTCTGTAGATACCATATTCTGCATTCTCTTTTATTTCAAATGTTCAGCAGTATTAATGGGCCATCTGGACCCAGACATCATATGTAAAAAATCATATGTAACAACCATCAGTAAAATTAATATTTTATTGCCCAATCTGTAATAAAAAGGAACAAACTGTCAGAAATGACTCAGATAGAGAAGTGCTTAATTAGAGTGCCTCTGAGCAAATAGCGAGGATATTCAATGTAAAATGGCTTCTCCTGTTGACACTTGTGGTATTACTCTATGAGTATTTTTGCCTTTAGAAAACAATTTTTTAAATATTCCTTGAGCACTGTTAGTTTCTGAATCATTTATTTTTATGCATACCTCATTGAATTTGAAATAATTGGACTGTTATATTTTATGGGATGTCAAATTACACATGCCCTCACTTGAGTCAGTTTGTCTCTGTCCCTCTCTCTCTCTCTCTCACACACACACACACACACACGCACGCGCACACACGCACACACGCACACGCACACGCACACGCACACGCACACGCACACGCACGCACACGCACACGCACGCGCACGCGCACGCGCACGCGCACGCGCACACGCGCACACGCACACGCACACGCACACACACACGCACACGCACACGCACACGCACACGCACACCTCAAATTCTCACCCTGATGTTGAATTAGTAAATTTCACCATGTTTATTCATCATTAATGCCATGTGTGCAGCCAAAGTCAGAGGTTCAGCACATTTACAGACATTTCAGTTGCCATAATAATCAGGGCATGGATGTTTGAATCAGTGGATGTTTCTGCTGTTTCCTAAACACAGAGGGCAGGACATCGAGGATACGCCGAACGCAGCACCCTGCTGGAGAGCGGCTATCATGTTCTTCCAATCACTGACTCTTATGATCTGATTAAAATCCGAAATTATCAGAGCTCAGAATGGAATACGTTGTTACAAGGACGTGGTAAAATAACTCCTTCCACCCTGGAGTTCAGCAAGCCCTCTTTCCCAGCCACTGGCTAAGCCTGCAGTGTAGACGCGCAGTCGAAATGACCATGAGCAGTCTGTGGAAGACACGCGTTCGCCAGGGTCGGACACAGGTCTCCCCAGCGTGGTGTTTCACAGAGCAACAGGGATGTTGTGAGAACGCAGCACCTCCGGCAGGGGAGCGGAGCCTCCGAGGGCTGATTGATAGTTCCTGAGCGACAGAATATGCTCCTGTCTTCCTGAAGCCAAGGCCATATGCTGCCTTATTACTCCACCTCAAGATGGGTATCTGCAGAGCGACAGGGCTAATCCCCACCATGCGGGGACAGCATCTGAGCAGCACAGGGGGGTGAAGGTAACGGGGGGGGGGGGCTTAAAGCTGAGAGGATGCTGGGAACGTAACCCGGCGGAGGGGCTTAAGGACAAAAAGGGGAAGAGGCTTAAAGGTGTGTGTGTGTGTGGAGGGGGGGGGGTTCAGGGAAGGTAACCAGGGAGAGGGGCTGAAAGCTGGGGGGTGGTTGGCTGGGAAGGTAACTGGGGGAGGGGACAAAATATGATTTTCCCCCAGAGCCATGTCCAGCCCCAACAGGGGTACACTTGTTTTCACCCGTATGGCTGGTCCCGCGATGGATGGGGTCAGCGTTGGGGGGGGGGGGGGGGGGCAGCTGGCACGCTCTTCACAGGGACAGTGACAGAGCGGCTACTCCCTCACGGCTTTCCAACAGATTGTCCCTGTGATCTGAGTCCAGCGTCACATGCCAAACCTACCGGGGGGAAACGCTGTGATCTTACACAGACGCCGGGCCTGTTAGCACATCGTTACAGGACTGCTCCCACCGACACAACGCCGCGAATTTGCACTAAACAAAACACTATTTACATTTCAGTGAGCATCTTGCTCCAGCGCTCTGGCAGACGGATTTTATCTAAAGGAATGTTGAAAGCGGTTTTTGTCAAGGCTAATATTTAAATAAGCAACAACAACCACAGAGCTTGACTCATACACAGAGAGTATCTCCTTATCGCTGCACTGTATCGACTTGTCTTTCAAGCACCCTGCTGGTGCAGGTCATGTAGAAAGCTTTATCTATGGTCTGTACCAGCGGTCTCCAGCACAGGTACTGCGGTTCAATCACCTGGTTTGTTTCCACATCACCCTAAATCACCTGCTTCTGGAGGCTGTTAACCAGCGCCGGACAATTAAACCATTCACATGTTGAAGGCAGCTGCGCTGATTGGTGGCTCAATGGCATTTAGGTGTTGTGATTAAAACGCTACTTGTTACGGAGGGCAATGCAATCAAGCCAGCTCAGTCTTAACCTTCAACTACGACTTAAAAGCATTAGAAAAGGCAATCCAATCATGAAAACAGCCTGGCCTCCAGCAAACTATCAATGACAGCTTGAAGGCAATTTAATTGTTTGTCATAAAGCGCATAGCATGTTTGTGCGTTTTAATTCTGTTCAGATTTGAAACGTCGCTGACAAGCAGTGGCGGTGAACAAAGGCTCAGGCATTGCACTCTCATTGAGAGAGCGTTTTAATCAGTTAGCGTTTTCATCCCAGCACCTGAACACCATTGAGATGCCAATCATGCTGATTCACAAACAGAACTGACTGATTTAATTGGCAGTGATCAACAGATGCCCCCCCCCCCCTGCTCCCCCACCCAGAACAGGTGATTTGGGGGAGAAATGGAAAACAGATCTGTGGGAGCAGGGGTTGGAGTGCCCTGGCCTGTGTTGTGTGTGCTTTGTTCAAACACTGTTTATTTTCACAAGAGAGGTTTCATCTCTGTCACCCATGCAATTACATCCTTAAAGAATCAAAGTGTCATAACTCCCATTAGACCATTCAAAATGCATGCACCAGCCGCCCCGCCTGAAGACCCTGGGAGCAATGTCACGCCCTTTGACTGTTGGTGACCTGTTGTGACCCCGAACTGTGGCCTTAGCTCATTTGTCTTGAAGCCTGTTTAATTGAGGTCAGAGGTCAGCCGTTCTTGTCCTCCAATGGCGCGGGTGTTTCAGAGCATCGGCCTTCACTCTGCCTATCATCTCGGAGAGTGTGGAAAGGAAGTGACACTGTTGTGAAGTTGAGGGAGAAGACCAGCGGGACTGCAGTCTGTCTCATGTCACTGTGCTGCTCCTGGCTAACCGCGGTGCCCAGGCAAAACCACAAAAAATTAAAGAAATAAATAAATGATCCTCTGTCTAAAGCAGCAGGCTCACAAAGCACTGTACATCTCACTCCCCACTCATAAGATGAGATAGGACAGCCTCCCTCTACACTCACACAGACACAGACACACACACACACACACTCACTCACACATGCACACACACACACAAATGCATGCACACACATACACATACAAATACACAAACACATACGCATGCACATACACACACATACAAATACACACAGGAGGTGAGCTTGCTTCACCTCAGTGTATTGGGTATGAAGAGGTCCACAGAGTGTTAGCATTGACCCGTGGCACACGGGTCAAATCCAATTATTGCTGCATAGGACACCTATGACACCTCTATGAAACTCCTATTTCCCCCTGCCCACAGAGAGAGTGGCTCTCCCATGGCTGAACACCCTCTCAGCATCAGAGGGGCATTCCCAAGAGAACAGGCCGATGTGGAGTCTTTAAGGACCGCATTCATAGAGACAGCCCATTGGGAGAGAGCAGACAGGACCTTGGCTAAAAATGACTCATTTCAGCGCGTTTGAAAATGTGTCTTAACGATCTTTGGGAAGAGGGCCAAATAGGGAGACACTTAGCTGAAATTAATCTATTAATTTAATCACTGAGAGTAATATCGATTCCAGACACTGAGGGTTTTTCTATTAAATGTGTTGTGACGTGTCTTAAAAAGTATGCTGCAAGCTTCCTACACATGTAATGGAACGGAATAAATAATACGTTTTTTTTTTTTTATTATTAAAAATACATCTGCCAGAGTTGCATTCAGATATCTAGTATTCATAAGGATATGAAATGTTTGAAAAGTATTATCCAGCGTAAATGACTACATTTCATTTCATGAGGACACGGAGAATTTTGTAGGGATATATGAAGCAGGCACTATTTTCACTGCAAAGCACCATATAGACCTTAATTAATTCAAATGCAATGAAATTATATAATACATAATTGTATGGAAACTTTGAGCCACCAGATTCAGAAAACGTTTACTGACATGAGAGATGCATTCTTAATACATTAGAGTTTAGATAAATAGTTTACCATAACAAGATCAATACACACTGTATCATATTTTTTACATTCCTATGGATACACATGAATGAATACTAGTCAGGGCATTTCCTGTATGAAAGCAAAGAATGTTTTGTGCAAAAATGTGATTGCAGGTTTTCACCGCGCTTTGTGCCAGTATTTAATAAAAAAATAAAATAAAAAAAACTTTCCCTGCTGTTGTGTTGGCCCACCAGAGATGCCCTTTCCACATAACCTCTGAAAGAGTGGGGTCACCACTGGACACGCTCACTCACTCCCTCCCTCGCACGTGTGTGTGTGTGTGTGTGTGTGTGTGTGTGTGTGTGTGTGCGCATGTGAGAGAGATATGTATGTGATGACAGATAAATTATGTGTTAAACAAAGATGCATACAAATTCTCTGAGCCTGCATGCTGAGAATAGAAAATGCAGTATTACCCTCCCCATTTCATTCTGTGATTTAATAGTGCATTAGAGAATAAAACAAAAATACCCAACACAACATGGCAACATGTGTTCATTTGGTAATGAATGCTTAACTTAGGAATTATATATAGTCAAGATGTTCCAGATATCTTTACACAAATCCTAGTAGACAGCTTATTACTGCTTTGCCTTCACTGTTCATTTTCTCTGGGACTGATATGTGCATTTTTTACAGTTCTGCTGTATACATTTCAGTTGGCATGCATATATGCACTTTAAATTTCAGCATGCATTGAGGAGGAGACATGACTAACCAGTTATGAAAATGAATATGTATGAACTTAATAGCACAAAAATCTTTACATTCTACTTTCATTCTCTCCATTTTTCAGTTCCCTCGAGCTTTCCCTGTCGTTTGTGTGGCTTCAGCTTTCTATCACCTGAGATATACAGTACACTGATTTGGAGGTTTCCATACACACATACAGATTAAAATGTTACTAAAATAGTTGTGTGTCGGTTGCTCATCTGAACACAACACATGCTTGCCAACATTATTTCAGCTCAGGGACATATATTTCTGGTTTGTTTGGAGCTGGATGTGAAACCTCTTATGGGGACCTGACGTCACTGGGCTGCAAGTGAAAACAAACAGAGACGCTTTAATTTGGCAATTTGTGATTCTGGTGCAATGAATATCTCTGTCATATGAATTCATAAAAACATCCAGGTTCATTTGAAAAAAAAAGATTCTGCTGAGAAAGGGCGCTAAACTGTGGATGTGATGTCTTGTGAAATGTTTTCTTTTTTCCCACTTAAGACAGCAGTACCTTATGTTCTCCAGATATTTCTTGCTAACCATTTCCAAAAGGACAATGTCTTTCCGCAAATCAATGCTACACTCTGTCAGTTATCTCTGCGTCTGCTGCTGTCAGGGGATGGAAACACATCATGCCGCAGGAGCAGGAGTGAAGCACGTGGGTGTCTGCACTCCCCATCATATCTGCGAATCTTTCACAGAACATTGTGTGTTAAACAGCGAGGTAACCATGGACAAACAGCATCATGAAATCAGTACAGGTCTGCTCCTCATGCAGCAGCTAATAGAATAGACAAACAAAGATAACTTGATTGCGAAAGAAGGCAAGAATTCTAGAATTCTCCATAACCCTAACCCAAAAGTTTAAAAAGAAAAGAAGTACGTCAGAATTCTTATCACATGCAGGTGAAGTGGATGCAGGTGCAGGCTAAAGTTCATTTAGCGGCCATGCGTGTTAACTTAAACTGCTTCTATTTCCAAACAGGCCATTAAACTACCTCCAAAAGGGAGGTCTATCGGAACATTCATAATAGAACAGAAATTAAAAACATTTCAGTCAATTTAAAACGGACAACAACAACAACATCAAATCTAACACAAATGAAGCGCAGAAAAGCTAATATACTGGGCTTTTTTGTGGTTGAAGTTTGGAATTCATATTAGTCATTTTTGTCATAAATGGGTCCGTCTGTGATTAATGTACAGTCGACCATTACATTACTGTTTTCTGAATGAGCACAGCGATTGTGGTTAAAAGGTGTACCCTACCTTTCATCTCATCCATTATGGGCTTTTATTTCCTTTCTCGCTTTTTTTTTCTGGTCCATGTGTAATGGCTTTGTGATTGCCTTTAAAAAGCTGCCATTTTGTCCTTTTTCCTGGCATGCCTTCATCCTTTTTTCCTTCTTTTTTATTACCCCTTTCCTGTTACTCACTTTTCACAGTTTCATTTATTCTGCCCAAATGAGAGGCAGAGGAAGGTAACAACTGTGAACCAAAAAAAAAAACAATAATGAAATATTTCGATGTATTTGTGCTGAAAAGAAAGCAAAGCTAACACAAAAAAATGCATATATCTGCTGCCATGCTGGACCACTTTCACCAGAGTCCATAAACAGCAGGGACCTGTGCGGATGCCGAGAGCTTGCCGCTCTATTTCAGGCCTCACACGCACGGTTCGGTGAGCGCTCTTATGAGGAGGGTATCATGGGTCAGCCTGACCCTGCTCGGATCCGTGGGTTTCTCATGCCTGGCACTTTTAAAGTCCGAATGGGATCAAGTGAAGAAATCATGTTTGTTTATAAGAGCCACTCAGCAGCCCCGCTGCAGCCGAGATGTTGTGCATGCTTGAGGAGCAGGTTAAGCGCTCTCACGTGGGGCTGAACAGTGGTAAACACGACAGGGAAACGTTCAATCTAACCTCCATGGCGCTCTGGCCTTTCCCCTCAGATGCATTTTGAAAGAAATATATTTTACTCTCTCGCTTTGTTTAACGTTCAGCTCAAGGTGTCACCAAAACGATGAAGGCATGTAAGAATGGGCCGAGTGCAATACTCACGGAAAATATGGATCGCGCAAACATAAGGACATGTTGCCTCTGTGATTACATTGCATGACCTCTGACCCCCACCACCATGCGTGTACTATCACTGAGGCAATACTGTAAGCATCTACAGTACAAAGGGTTTAAACAGCTGGATTTTGCCTATTGCGGGGCACTGGCAAATTTAGAGGAGCAGTTAATTATTAATATATAAGTGTGTATATACTGAGTTTCATTAAAACATCTCATAAGGGAAATATGTCCTGATCAATGTTAATTCCCATCGTATCTCCGTTATTTTTAAATGACGTATTTTTGGAAATGAAAGAACTGGAACCCACAAATGTCATTATTTCAAGAGCAAAATTATTTCTGCTAACCGCCGTTTGAAAGACCACCTGCCCTAGTCGCAGCTGTACTGCTCATTAACGATCTTATTACGGGAGTGATTAGGGCTGTCTGCACTGTCTCCCTCTGCATCGGTCTCCTCATAATATCTGAAACACTTAAACTATTTCCCATTTGCGCCGAGCGAACCCAGCAACTGCGTTCCAGTCAGGAAAACTCTGAAATAACAAGGGTAAAAGCTCCCGTGAGTTAAGGGACCAGATGGACACGACCCACCACAGAACACAGTGACTAAAGCAACAGTTCGCAAGAAACAATTTTCACACAAATGAAATGTGTTCAGAGGAGATCTGTTAACATTTGCTGTTTATTTATGACAGATAACACCTGGTTTTGGGCACTGGGGCGCTGACCCCCTTCACCCCGCACTCTGACCAGGATATCATGAACAAAGAAAAAGAAAAAAAAAAGATGGTGGATTACAGATATTGATGGGGATGGGGAAGGATGCCAGAAGGATGATAAAAATGTCTTTAAATGTCCCTCTGTAATCTCGGTTTAAAATTTCAACAAGTAACACAGCACAATGGTTATACACGTTAGATATGTGTATTGTTTAGAAATTTTTAAGCCATACACTGCACAAGGTGTCCCAAAGGCCTGCCAGCACAGGTTTTGCTGAGCTGTTTATTATTTTATTTTTTTTTGTGGTTTTTCAGTCAGTTGTTTTCCAATCACGTAACGTTTCTTTTTTGATGGAGACCCGGAGGAGCAAAGCCGGAATGTGACGTTTGATGAGCTGCGAGCGAGCTAACAGACATGTTATTGTTTTAAACGCTGGATGGAGAGGAGACAGAACGTGCATGAAATCAGCCCGCTGCAGCTCGCCGGGTGCGGGCAGAAAGCTTTCACCCAGCGTGCCACTGCTCTTCCTCTCCAATAAATAACACATGATTGAAATTTCAGTAAACTGACATGCTTCACGCGCAAAAAAAGAACAGATAAAACAACGCTTTGATCACAACAGAATTACATTTCTCTTTCTTTTATCTTTTGTGCGAATTGATTTTATGGCATCCATAACCTTCTATAACATTGAACTTTGAAAAGAACCTTGGGCTGGGAGAGATAACCTGTCGGGCGAAATCCAAAGGCTTTGCCTGACATTCTTCCCCTTCTTCTTCCTCTCTTACATTTCAAACCCAAGGGGAGAAATGCTAATTCTCACCAATCTCTTTTCAGCTTTTTTTTCCCCCCCTCCCTTCGTATTGCTTCCCTTTCAACAGTTACTGAATTGCATCTGGGTGTTGAGTGCCTGGATGTTTATTTGCATGCTGGTTGATGCATTATATTTAAGCATTGCACTGCACAGAATGTGCATACAATCCAGACTCCTCCTTTTTTATGTTCAGTTATTTATTTATTTCTATTCCAAAGGTGCAATGCCTGCTTGTGAATTGGTCCGTGAAGGACGTGCGGTAACCCCCCCCCCCGGTCAAGACAAATGGCTACAGCCCGGGCTAGGTTCTCCCCCTGGCATCAGGAGACTCATTGGAGTATATACCGGCCACATCACACACCAGTGAACCCAAAGCCATCGGCCGGAGCAATCCTCCCCACGCATTTCCAATTACCCTGTAAAAGTCCTGTCATCCCAAATGTCTGCTTTATGAGTTGTTTCTCTGCACGGGCCGCTGACACGTCAGGCAGGTCACTCATAAAACAACACCACCGTAAACCTGATCCGCAGCATCAAATTAGAACACAATATACAGCGGAGACCTGCAGGACAGTCCTGCAAAGGCCTTTCAGAAGAAATGCCACAGACTGCACCACAGACTGCACCACAGACCAACATTACTGTAATTATTATTGTTGTTATCAGTAATAATATTAGTAGCATTTCTTTTTGGTTGATCATGGTTGATTGTCACAGGGTTTCGACTTGCATTTGCTGTTTCAGTTGATTTACAATTCTATTATTGAGGAAGATACATACATTAGTGAGAGAATCAAAGGAATATTTTGAGATTCATAGCTAAGAGATGCATAAATCAATTAACAGAGGAACAAATTAATGAATGAATATAAACACAAAACAGAAATTGTAAAATTGCAATTGCAAAAAGCTGAGAACAGCATACTTATATGGTGCTACCAAAGTTTGATAAAGAGCAAAATGAGGTATATTGTGTTATAGTGTTCACATAGCATAAAACAGTGATCCAAAAGCACTGGGCTACCTTGTATCATTAGCCTTCTCACTGTGAGCATAATGATCTATGAGAGCTACATTAAACTATATCAGACTTAGCCATGGATGTGTGAGGTTTGCCATGCCCAAGGTCCGGCTACCTAGGTGAGGCGGGGCAATGGGATTTCTAGTCTGTTCCAGATGAAGGTGTGAGATGTCTTCAGATGCAGTGCTTGAAGGTAGCTAGCATTTCCACCTGCAGGGAGAAAGCCGAGGCTAGCCTGAGTGTCAGGCAACCAGACAGTGCAGAGCAGGGAGTTTGCGCAGGGGTTAAAAGGCCAATAATGGACTGAAGGAAGGAAGGAGCAAAGCTCTTGTCAGCCTGGTAATTTAGCACCAGGGTGTTGAATTAAATGTGAGCTGCAATCGGAGGCCAGGGATGAAAACATGGAGAGGCAAGAAGTAGGCAACCTCAGGGAGGCCGAAGTCATTCTGAATGAATGAATGAATGAATGAATGAATGAAATATGATTTAAATATAATATAATCATAATAATGATTATATTATATTAATGTAATGAATAATAATGATGGTAATCATGATGATAAAGAAAATAAACAATTCATCAATGAATAAGTAAAGTAAAATTACCTTTATTAATGCAAATTTATTACTATTTATATATTTATACACCACATGCATTTATTTAATGTTGTCAGATTAACTACAAAAAATCTGATAATTACTTGGACCTTCTTAGGGATTTGAAGGTATCTGCCCCTGAAAATGTTCTCGGTCTCTGCTGTAGTAATCTGTTAATGTTGTAGGGAAAAAAAAAATCACTTCTAAGAAAAGTGACTGGTATTATCAAAGATGACAAGGAATAAATATGTCCTTATAAAACTTAATGGCTTGGTTTTCTTGAGCAAGCTGAAATGGAATGTCCTTTGCAGGCAACTGCAATTTAAAATTCCAAATTTTATTGCTCCATTTTCCAGGGCTTGGTGGTTAACTATCCAAACAGCCTATCAGCATTAACTGAACACAGCTCCAAAAGGCCTCAGATGACATGTCACCCATGTTATTTTAAAAAGATCATTAAACTGGATTTATAATTCCCCACTAATGTAAACATGTAGAATGCAATGGAGTACTGTAGCATAGTCATGTTATATATGTACTGTATACATGCATGTAGAGAGAGAGAGAGAGAGAGATAGCTAGATAGTACAAAGACATGTCTCCTACATGTTTGAAGTATTTTCTGTACTTTAATGATTTCCTAATGGGTCTTTACCCAATAAATTACATATTACAAGATATGACGGTACATGACTCTCGCTCTCTCTCTCACACCACACACACACACACACACACACACACACACACACACACGCTTATAAATACAGTTTGCCTATGAGTAACAAGTAATAACTTTAAAGTTAATATATTCAGATCAGAAGCAAATGAAGCATGATTTAGAATGATTATTATGGAGTTATGGAGAAAGGGCAACTTTTCGCAGATTTTCCCAGTGCATTACTGAATTTTGATAAACACAATCAATGCTGATTCATTTATTGTCTAAGCCCAGTACCATACTGTCAGCTATGTTCAAATTTGAGGGATCAATAACCATGCAAATTTTGCAATGTGAAGCGGCCAAAATGTTCATTATTCCATCGCAGGAAAATGAACCTGTAGCTTTTCTCTAATGTTGACGGTAGCACTCTCTAGAAAGACCACTGCTATGCTAGCGGTTAGACACCAAATGGATTGCATCCACACAGGAAAAAGAGGTATGATCACAAACACTGTGCTTTAGTGCATGTTTTTTTTTTTTTTTAATTATCCATGTTTTGTCCATTTTGTACCCTTAAAATGTTGCAGCACGTGTGTTCCAAGTCAATGTTTCACATGCCTGTTTGCAAAGCAGCTGGTCACTGCCAATCTCCCTCATTCTTTGGGAACACCCACCTCCGGCAGTTTGTGGATGGAGTGGTTTGAAACGCCACATGGGCAAAGACAGAAACAAAAACGTGTTAATTGTGTGGTTAACTGGGAAAAGCAACGCATCCATGCACAACCTGCTCTGGGTATTCCATGTTCATCTTTATTTGCATAGTACACCCACTGGAACCGAGTTAAAAAAATAAATAAATAAATGCGTTTGTTTATAAAAAAAAGCTGTGGCTCACAGCACTGGAGCACTAAGCCAAACTGCAAAAGGTCCATGATACTGCAACGCTACACGACCGCGGCGGTAGCGTCGGGAGACTGCTGCGGAGTTAGCTGCCGGCCTGATCGGCGCAATGATTGTAAATCAAAGGTTCTTTTCTGGAAACGGCGCAGTAAATCCGTCTAATGCCGGGACTTTGTGAGCTCGAGACCCGCTGCTGGCTGAGCAGTGATTAGCTGCGGGTCCCAGGTGGGTTTCTCCGCTGCAGGGAGAGATCAGAAGAGGAGATTTTGTGCAGGCTCTTTGTAGTTGAAGCCTATGAGGGACGGAGAGAGAACGAGGCCACGAGGGAGGGGGCTGGGAGCGGCGGAGCAGTGGAGTGCACCACACGCATGCCGTTAGGTGGACATCACATGCCCCGGCAGAGAGTTCACTGCGGTAAGAGCCCACGGTATGCAAATGAGGTGCATGGGGGCGTGGCAGGGAACCAGTCATCCAATCAGCTGTAACATAGACAGTAGCTGTTCCAGTCAGCTTGGCTCTAGTATCGTAGACCAGAGGTACATTAAATAAGATCAATCTAAAGGGATGCACTGCACTATGGCCATTTGAAATATTGTTACCAAACAATGGCAAGTCCTGTATACAGACTGATAGATGGTATAAAGGATGGAGCCTGCTGTCAGCAGAGCATGGGGCACAGACAGGCAGTGCTGTATTTAAGGAAGAAAAGATTTCAGCTCAGAATTCACAACACCATTATAATCTCACTAATCAGTGACATTTTCCACACAAAGTCTTCATCAAGCAAACCGTCCAGTGTAATATCAGTGTGTAATAACATATGAATAAGTATTCACACTGTAACAAATGTGGGGCAGAGCTGTGCAGATTGTGTAATTACACAGGTTATTTGATTAACCCTTAAACATTCTCCCTGACCATAACCCCAAAATGTCAACTACATTGCTTCTTGTGTAACACTCCCTTACAAACACATAGCACTTACATATAGGTAAACGTCAGGTTTGACAGGTAAATGTCAAGTATATATAGGGTGTGATCAATGAAACTTATTGGAAAGTAGAATCCTTTCCCTCTCCCTGTATTGGTGATGACTGGATTTTTTTCTCTCTCTCTCTCTCTCTCTCTCTATTAGCGCAGTGATATGTGGTCCATTTCTGGGGCCAAGGTTGAGATGATGCACCCTCGGAGGCAACAAGGGAAAATATGCAGGCCCAGCGATAATACATCTCCACAGACAGTCCGGCGTTTATGGCCTGAATACCAGCTTACAAATAGCTCCATTTATTGTTTCGGCTCCCACCTGAAGCGTCGTGCCAGACTTCACCACTGGCCCCGTTTCACCCCACAATGTCAAACTAAAGAGCAAAGCTAAGCCGACTGTGTCCAAGTAAGGACACAGGTAAATTACTGATGGGTTTTGGGGATCTTTGTTTAGCCGATAGGCTGCCGTTTTCCCTCTTATCATCAGTCAAGAACAACACATCAAACATCCTATTCAAACACAGACCCAGAGTAATAAACTGCCACAGATAATACACTCTGTAGACTTCACCAGGCAAATAAACCTCTTATCAAGAAAAAGCTTTCAATCAGGAATATCTAAACATGGCCATGGTGACATTGGAATTCTACAATGTGAAAATGAATTATCTTTTCTGTTCTTTTCTCTTTTTATAATGTCTGAGTGCATTGAATGCGAGTCTGATGTATTTATTCTGCAGGTTTTTTAGTAATTGGGTTCACTGAGTCATTCCAATTAAAACAAACAAAAAATATGTGTTTGTGCATTTCTGTGTTCTGCAAGTAACCATGAGATAGCGCCACTAATGTGAAGGCCAGTGTTTCCAGATAACATTTTAATACGTGTCAAAATATACAGCAAATACCATAAAACACCCAATTATAATCGTGCTCATACATACAATTTCATGCGCGGACAGAGCTGGGTGCTTCCAGAGTTCAGCTGCTAATGAAAATGCTATGCTAACGCATGAACGCATTTATGGTGCATGTATAAAGAATGTTCACAGGTCCAGTGGTTTATATGATTCCACGACTTCAAAAAATAATGGCACAGCCTTGATTAACAGCTTTGCTGTCTGATGTGAAGTGACATCATTGAGACACAGCTCACTCGTCTAAGATCTGAGGGAAGTCGACACCTCTTTCAGACCGCTTAATATTCTGTGTGGCAGTGCTGGCCTTGCCAGGGAAGAGAGACTAGGTAACATCTGAGAATTCTGCTGCTATCAGACACATTCAGCACAGGCGAGCCGAACAACTGTGTGGTGTAGTGGGAAGAAGCGGGGCAAAAGGTTGCTGGTTCGATTCCCTACTGGGGCACTGCTGTTGCAGCCTTGGGCATGGTACTTAAGCCAGGATCTCGAGTGGCTCAGTCAGTAAAAGCACTCATTCTGAGTGTAGACTGAGCACTACGGCCTGGGTTCGAACCTGACCATGTCACTAGCGGACAGTGACCGGGAACTCACAGGTGGAACACATTGGCTTCGTTCCACCGGGGATAGGGGTGGGTACGTCGGCAGGGGCTTCGGTCCCATTAGCAACAGCGATCCCTGCTGGTCAATCAGGCGCCTGTGGTCCACGTGCCAAAGCTGCAAACGAAATGTCTTCCTCCGACTCATCTCTGTGCTAGCTTAGCTTGTGGACCGCAGTGCGAAAAGAAGCAGCGGCTGACATCACATGTCGTGAAGGAGAGCACGTGCTTGTCTACGCTCTCCCGGATTGACAGTGGGGGTCGTGCAATGGTACTTAAGAAAGAATTGCCTTGTAAATATCAAGCTTTATAAATGGATAAAAACTGTAAATTGTGTGAGTTACGGATAACAGCACCTGCTAAATGATAATTTAATGTGCATCATGAATGGACAGCTGTCTGATTGCAAACAATAAGTTCTTGATCTGGAAGTACATCTATTGGTTTACTATCAATAATTACGATCTAATAATGTTTTTTCTTTAGATTTACATTTGATTACTAGGTAGAAAAATGTGAAAGACTTTCTGGTTATTTTACTCTAGTTGGCTCAATGCATGTAACCTCCAACAATCAAAACATGAAGCAGCATTCCTGAATCACAGCAAGAGGTCTCACAGGTGCACACTGAAAGAATGTAGGGCTGTCAAATTATCAAAAAAAAAAAATAATAATCATGATTTAGGAAAGAATAATGCAATTAATTTTATTTTACAGTACATTTCAGAAATAGAATGCAAGTTGCAAAGAAATAAATTGTGTATCTCTGACATTTCAGCAGGCAAAAATGTTTTTTTTTTTTAATGTCATGTTCAATGTCCTCTACTTTTTAAACACTTACCTAAATCAATTATTTGTAGTGAAGAGGAAATTATGGCAGATAATCACAATAATTCATATATTTAAAACTTACTGATTGCAACAGAAAGATATTTGCAAATTTCTGATGTTCTCCTTTAAGAAGGCACAAGCACACTGCAAAGGAGAGGTTCAATCAGAGCTGGGGTCAATTCAATTTGAATTCACTGAATCACTTCAGTAATTGAATTGGAATTTCATTCCCAGAAAAGGGCTTTTTTTTCTGCGTCTTTAAATGCGCTGAAATCGAAATGGAATTGATCCTAACCATCCTGAATATGCTACACAGAGATCTGTTGTCAATGTTAAGTTTTCAAATCCTGACTGCACCGTGTGAGGACACGGACGAGGAGCATATCCACAGTGCTGGAACACAGCGCCACTCAGATCTCCAATAAGCCAGCTGCTGAGAAAAACCAACCTTACATTTACATTTACATTTATTCATTTGGCAGACACTTTCATCCAAAGTGACTTACAAGTGAGGCAGAGTACAACACAAGCGAAAGCCACACATGGACTTACAACATTAGAAGTGCCGCGTGACCAAGTTTCAATAGTTGGCCAGACAAGGTGTAAGCCAGCTGGTAGCTGTTAACACTTTCAGCGTCCAAAGCCGCCTCCCTGAGAGGAAAAAGCCTTTCGCAAACTGCTGCAAAAGAAATACCCTAGTGCTTCTGCACAAGCAATTTAACTTACTTAATGGTCCCGGCACATGTTGACCAGTGCTGTGGTGGACAGTAATGTCTGTGACATTACATTACATTACATTACATTATTGGCATTTAGCAGACGCTCTTATCCAGAGTAACATCAGTTACCATTTTTTTCCCTACAATTTCATCCATTTATACAGCTGGATATGTACTTAGGCAATTGTGGGTTAATTATCTTGCCCAAGGGTACAGGCAGCAGTGCCCCAGCTGTGAATCAACCTGGAAACCTTTCAGTTATAAGTCCTGCTCCTTAACTACTATGCTACACTGCTGCCCCATATCAAGGAGAGACTTCACTCTGTAGGATTCCAAACAACTGTGGAAGCATGTCTCTCATTCATCTGTGAAGCCTGTGGCAGCTTCTTCTCCAGGTAGGCCGCTTCTTTCACTAAAGTGTGTAAGTATTCATTAAGTATTCTTACATGAATGTCCAGGCCTTACTCCTCTGATATTCTGGAAGGCTTTAAACCTTGGACTAATCACCACTGCAGTCTTCGGCAAGGAGATAAGATTGGCTAACGCGTTAACACAAACAGACCTAACAAAATATGTGACTAATTATTCAAAAATAGGAAATTTAAGTTTAGATGATCTTTCATTTTGACAGCTGAGTGAGTTGATTTGCACCATTACACCACTCAAGTCTCAGTTTGGACGTTTTGTGTAGGTGGATGTATCCGTATACATGTGTGTGAGTGTTGAATTCCAGTGTTAAAGTAAAGCCTGCTATTATTATTTTTATTATTATTTATTATTATTATTATTAATTATTATTATTATTATTATTATTATACTTCTGTTACTTCTGCTTAAGTGCAGAGATTGTTGCAGTGAGACGGGCCTAATATATAATTGTAAATATATATTTATATATATGTGTTGTATATAATTGCCATTTCAAAAAAACGAGGCTTGCACAAAGGGGAAAATACATAAAAGGATTTGTACCTCAGACTCATATTTCTTGTATAAGTATCAAAACAAACAAACAAACAAAAAAAGTTTCTCAAAGTGAGGCCAAAAAGCACTGTGGTTAGATTGAAAACTTAATCTAGGGCCGAATGCCCTTGCACATACGTGCTGTTGCATTCTTGTTGTAAACTTCTCTGAAGGCAGTCTCTCTTGAATGTCGTTCCAAAACGAGAATGGCATCACATGGGAATTTCCAAAATGGAAGGAGGGCTCACCTCAGACAGCAGCCTCAGCACTGACACATTTTCATGACACTATTCTTATAGGTCAGTGTATTGTCATAATGCGGAAAAAAAAACCCTTTTATACCTGATGGGCCAGCACTGTACAACTTTGTGTATAATACATCATATAGCAATCATCCACCCCTCTTCTGATGTCTTTATTCATTTTTTTTTTGCAAAAACAATCTGTCGGTAAAAATCAGACTTGATGCGCAAGGGCCCGTAGAATCAACTTTTTTTTTTCTCCACCAGCCATTTTAGACTAATTGGTTATGAAAGCTGTGAGGGTAGAAAGGTAAAGGGAATAGTTTTAATGTGGGCGAGGCTGTCTGACTGACACGTATGGAAATAACCTGACTGCCGCTACAGTAGACACCAATTGTTGCTGAGGATTTCCGTGCCTTGATAGACAGAGTGCATTTAGTATCAGAAACCACTAATCCCTCCCCACCAAGAATCCAATCTTCAAAATAAAGACTGCTTAACCTACTTAAGGCCGTGTTGGAAGTGTAATAGGAATATGATTTAAGAAGCAATTTACTACATTGAAATCGGCATTCATTTTCATTTTCTCGTGACTCTCCCCGACTTTATAGTGCTAATTACGTCTATTACTGTGTCATTTACTTTAAAATGATTCGAGGGCTCCCTCATGAAACAGAAATCCCATATTTTGCTTAGTAATGAAGAAAGTTGTTCCATTCCACTGTGGGTTTTTTTTCTTCTATTATTTCTTTATTTTTTTTTTCCCCCCCACATAACGACTCTGATTCACTTTTGAAACGATGCAAAAAGAGAAAGAAATGGTTATGCATACATTTAATAAAGATAAGTGACATACTCTCGCCTTTCTTAATGAGATATCCTCACAGTAAGATGTGTACAGTTCTGGAAGCATGCACACCAGGGAAATTGAAGCTAAAGTGCTGTGCTGGAAGTACTTTATCATGTCTAATTGCTGCTTTGTGTACATTGATCCCATAGGTCCTCAACGATGTTCTGAGCTCGTCAACAGCTCCACTCCCCCCCCCACCCTCCCTGTGTGAATTTTTTCAACACCGTTCCCAGAAAACAATGCAAAGCAATTGTAGAAAAGGGCCACATGTTTCTGTCTCTGGCTTTGTCTTTGTCTTTGTTTGCGCACCACCCCCACCTCTCACAGGCACTTGTTTACGACTCAGTTGAAACCTGGCCAAACCGGTCCTGCTGCTCCCCTTATCAGCAGGACCCCCACCGGTAACTCGAGGCACAGGCGCACCCCCAAGGACGGCCCCCAGGTCACCATTTGCCCTCGGACCTGCCCGTATCCTTTGGCCACCAATCAGGGCCTCAATAGGGCCGGGGATACGGGACAAGATAAGGGTGGTAGTGACCTCCCCCACCTCAGTACCACAACAATATCTGGGAGGTGAAGAACTGGGGAGACCAAGCCTTTGGGGACAAAACCTTGTGCTGTTGTTGTGTGCGTCTGTGCCAAAGTAAGTAGTATGCCTAACTTCAACTGGTTGTAATATAATTGCCTGTAGAGAGGGAGGGGTGTGCATGTTAATTAAGATAGTGTGTCCTTAATGTCTAAATGTTTTCATAGCCATTCCTGCAGTTTAAGTCTGTATGCCTCAATGCCTGTATGTATATTTTTACATTCAATGGACCCAACAATAATGATCATTCTCCCTGCTTACTCTTTGCAGGGAACCACACACACCCATACACCACAAACCCTTGTACCCATCCATTCAAAATCCCCAATAAACACCTGAACCCGGAACCTGACTCCTGTGTCCTGACCGACACCCCACTGTGATAGCAAACAAGCCTGAACCTAGTACGGGTGAAACTGCCCCCTCAGTTTCAGCAATAATGCAGCAATAACTGTTGTTTGTAAGTGCAGTTTTTAAAAAACAAAAAAAGAAAAAAACAGTTGCTGGGAAACTGTGATTCAGACATGTTTTATGAGTCTTCTGTATAGACCTTTTAGTGTTGATTCAGGGAGATGACACATTCACCTTTTACGAGAGGATTGAGGTTGATTTCACGTGTGCATTGCATTGCAGACACTGCTGAACCACATGTGAAACACTCACCTACGTTGTTATGGAATATAATTCAGAATATGTTGTCCATGACTGGCTAAGCTGTTACCTCCAGTGTTTCAAAGCAGGGTCTTAGAGAAAGTAGATTGTGGAAAGAGAATATGACAGAGGTCATGTGAGAGGAATACATGAATAGAATTGGACACATTCCTCATCATCAGCTCGGCTAAATGCCCTTCATGAAGGACACTCATCCCACTCACACACCGCTGAAGATCACATCAGCCATATGCACACACACACACACACACGCACACGCACACGCACACGCACACGCACACGCACACGCACACGCACACACACAGACACAACTGCACGCACACACACAGACACAACTGCAGGCACACACACTTGTACATGTGCTCACACACATTCATGTACACATGTGCATACGCACACGCGTGCATGCACACACACACATTTCCATGCGCACATGTTCACATGCACACTTGCATGTAAATGAACACACACACATACACACACACACATACACATACACATACACAGCCACAGACATGGAAAGGGGAAAAAAAAATTATAAAAAAAAATAATGTACTGCTGTAAGAATTCCACAGACAATAGCTGGTGAAATTGTACAAGAGAGTATGAGCCAGTCATCACCTGAGGGGTGCATGGAACGCCTCATTTACCGTGTCTCTTCATCCAGGAATATCAACTCTGCTGTTTCCAGCACCAGCCTCCCTCTCCAACCCCCCCCCCCCCCCCCCGCCCCTCCCAGCTCTTAACTGCCGGGCCAGAGCGCTCTCTCTGGGGCGTGAGACTTTGATTCACTGAAGCTTTCTCTGCAAGGAGAAGCTGGAATATGTAAAACAGGAGCGGAGGACCACTGTGGATGAACATGAGAGGCAGGGTGGTGGAGAGTTTTAGCTATCAGAAACGTGTTCATTTGTGCAGCCATTATCCAGGGCACCTCACACACTGCACCTTCCCTCATTATCTATTGAAGCTGCTGGGTAATTACTTAACACGAAGGCAGTTCAGAATCAGGTGCTCACTGCCCCACCTGGGATATCAGCCTGGTTAAAACTCCGGCGCACTCCACTGCTGTTCATGTTTCAGCTGGAGTGACCTGCAGGGCCTATTGCTCAGACCTGATCAAACGATCAATGAGAGGAGTTCTGTATGAGCGTAAAAGGGGGTCTCTCACTCATTCATCAAACTCGCTATCTCCTGCTCATAAGCCAAGCTCTTTTACCACATCTGAAATGGCTGCAGGCCGTTGCAGTTCTACGCTCCTCTTTGTCATGGTCCCCCCCAAAAAGATTATTGCACATCCTTAGTGACGTGCTGACTGTTGGACAACCTGCCCTGCCCATGTAATCCAACAAGCAATATCAAACTGTAATAGTGTTATCCTTCATTGTTTTATTTTTTTATTTATTTATTTTTTTTAACTCTCTTTGCAGTCATTCCGTATGACAGTCTCCAGAAATAAAAGAAAACTTTGGCATTTGGTAGTGTATGTACTCTCTGGAATATATGTGCAAGCAGGTTTCCAAGCAAAAATGCATCGTCCATATAGCACAGGGTGGATGCATATTTGTGTGTGCCATGCAGAAGATTACACGCGTTCACTAAGGATTTGCAGCAGACAATAATAGCCGTCAGAAATACTTCACATGCTGTCACTCCGAAGTTCACGTCAAACGGAACACACAAAACAGATGACTTAACACACACAACAGAAATAAATGAGGCACAGCACCTTTCATTTCGCAAGATATGTTCAGTGTAGGGTCTACATTGCATGCATTGTATTGCAACTGTAATGTGTCACACATGATATAGTACGTGTTTTTTAATTTGTGAGGGTTAAATTCAAAATGAGAGCATGTCGCCACTGACAATTTTAGTTCACAATAGGCTTAAAGCATGGTAGCCGATGGAGGGTAGAGGATAATGTGGTGTTACTGTGGAGGAGTGTGTCCAAGGCTTGTGAGATGGGCCTGCTTTGTAGATTGCTTTCAAGGGGGGGGAAGATTTATAGGCATGGGTTTGATACCTTCTCCTTTTGTTGAAATTGGCCGGTCTGAGATCAGTCAACCATCACATCCTACAGTAAATTAGAGACCGTAAAATGAAAGGAAAAAAAAAAAAGTAATCCTGGGTTAGCCACTGCATTCCAGAGCTTCAGTGGCATACATTCTTCCCTCATAAGCTGTAGAGTGGTACATGATTAATGACATGTATGAATGTTAGCTTTAAAACTGGGGCTATATTGGGATGGGGATGGGGGTGGGAGGTCAGTCAGAAACAGCATTATACCACCTAGGCTATGATTGAAAATCATGATTAACTGAAATGTATTTGATAATAATAAAATGTATATGGGCATAATAATGGAAGCTAATGTGGCTGAATATAATCTGGACAATCCTCTAAATCAGACTCCAACTGATGCCGTCAAAGTCAAAGACAGCCACATTCTAACATTAAAAAGGCGTCCTCATAGACCCAGCCTTTGTGTAAGTGCTTCCATGGTAATCCATTTGTTTAGAACCTTTTTTCTCCACAAAAGTTTCATCACCAAGCCAAATATACTAATCAAGTAAAACACAAAAGCTCTTCAAACAGCTTCAGCCTAAACATTAAAACTCCATGATTGTGATTGATGAAACTCCAACTATTAAATCCATGTCTAATTTACTGCAGATAATTTCCATCAGTAAGATGAAAATACACAGTTGCTTTCCAGTGTAAACTTTTGGCCACTGCAAATCTGATACACTTTTGCATTTACCAGCATTACTGCCTTCAACTTTTTCCAAACATTGGGCAGTTCAGTAAAGTTCAGAACCATGAATAGAAAATTAATGTTTTTCTTAGTCACTTGCTGTTATTTGCACATGAATCATATGGATTTCCAGACATACCTGTAGTCTCAAAATATTCTTATTGGTCTGATAATTACTCTGCACGGTAGACTTAGGACCAAAAAAGCCATTTTCCATAACTGGGTGCACTGTTCCTGAAGATGCTCCCAGGTTGCAACGTGACAAGACTCCCATTCACACACCTGCTTTCATGAACACCACGATGAAGTCAGACATTTTCCATGGCCTCCCCAATCACCATCAGAGGTCTGGTATGTAGAGTATTCATTACAATACATTACATTACTGTCATTTAGCAGATGCTGTTATCCAGCGCAACATACATAGCTTACATTCTTTATCCATTAATCCAGCTGTTATCCATTAATACAGCTGGATATTTGCTGAGTCAACTGTAGGATAAGTACCTTGCCCAAAGGTACAGCAGCAGTGCTGAAGTGGGGAATCGAACCAGCAACCTTTTGGTTATGAGCCTCGCTACTTACCACTATCCTACACTGCTGCCCTACACACTGTCACACTACTCATGGGTACTCATATAATGTTCAGTGTTTCCAATGTACATATATGCAGAAAGAGAAATCAAACTTATGATGTGCTGTTCAAATGAACGGGCATACTTCATGCTTCTTTGAAATGGCAAACATTAGTGTAAATCAATTATGAGTGAAAGGGACACGATGGTAGAGCAATTAGCTAGAGCAACCATCTGTTGTTTTTAATTGGTTGCTGTTGCTGTTATATATATCTACACACATGCACGCACGCACAAACACACACTCTAACGTTATTCTGATCATGAATAAGAAGATGAAATGAAAGGACACATTGAGATACGTGCTAAATGTTTTTTTTTTTGTCATGATCACTAATAGTTTTATGCAAGAGTTGTTTCTGAGTTAACAAGCTATTTAAGTGTACCTGTAGGAATGGCTAGAATATTAAAACAATGGAAAATAACACATGCATAAATTAATTAATCTGTTTTTTTTTTTTTTTTTTTTTTCAATGCACAGCAGCACAAAAGAAGGCACACATCATAACATGATATGAAGAAATGAAATTATGCCATAGTTCACTGATTGCCACGGTGCGTTTGACAGTTCTGATGCTAGAAGTTCTTTTTTTTCTCCCATAATTTATTTCTTTATTGTTTTATCACGGTTTATTATTATTTTTAGTCAAGGCGAGACAGTCAAGAGTTGTGGGCTCTAAAAGCTAGTTTAGAAATTTCTGCCACTTCCTATGTGTCTGGTACCCTAGGGATTGTTCAGCTGATTACTGATATGCCCCATCCTTAACTTTAAATATTCTTATTGAATTTTATTATCTATTTTATTTAATTTGGAATTAAGGACAAAGCACATGGCAGTAAGACTGAATGCATACTTCATTGTGCAGCTAAATCAGTGCAGAGCCTGTTAGAAAAGCTTATCTGCCACCCGAGAAGTGCACTGACTGTGTAATATCAGCAAAATCATGTCCCAAGCATTCTGATCCTATAATGCACTCAAGCAAAGATATCACATCCATGTAATATCTGTAACATGTGCATAAATAGGTCTCGGTTCATATTGTACCAGTCTGTTTATTATAGTTATTTGCTATGCATTATTTGCATGTGTGTGCCACGTGGCAAATAGAAAAAAAAATCATACAAATCAAGGCCATTAACATGGAGTGAGTGCTGCTAATTGCTAAGACTAATATGATTATGTGATTTTGAGAATGTCGTTTCATCTGGCATCATGGCAGCGGTGGTGGCGTGTATTTCCTGTTCCCGCTTCATTAGTCTGACTCCTAAACTGGATTAAAAGGAACGGCTGAGAACGTAGCAAGCCAAGAATAAGAGCCGCGTAATGAGAGGGGAAATGGCTTAAGAGCAGTTGGAGTCGACACAGAGACGCCACGCTTTGGACTTTTCCACAACTTGAAGAGCGGTGTGCAGAAAAAAAAAAAAAGTTAAATATTCATGATCTGGGACTTTATTGTCATTTTTAATGATCAAAGGCAAAGTTTTTTTGATGGGTTCACAGATCTTTTTTTTTTTTTTTTTTTTTTGCAGGACTCATGCTTGCAGTAAGTGTGTATGGTTAATTAGCAGATCAATAAAAACTGATGAAAAAAGGCAACGGAAAAAAATGCCTCTGTAAATTTGTCACAAAAAAAAGAAAAAAAATAAGAAAAAAGTAAAATAGGTGACGTTTCTATGCGCGTACAGCGCTACATTTGAAGAATCCTCGAAGCGTACTACAACAAACAAAAGACCTTTTCAAGTACAAGCAGGAAGCTGGAACAATGACAGCATGTCCTTGAGTCATAAATATCTAACATACCTCAGGTGGTGCTGCAAGACAGCAGGTTTTGATTGGCTTTTGTTATAAATGATTCATTATTTCTTCATCAATAATTAATATTCTCAGAAGCCTGGATCCTTTATGTAAATACTGTCACACACAGGAAGGGAATGAGTTTAAACCTGCGCAGACAGCAGTTTTGAACTTTGATTGCGAAATCTCTGCAAAACTGTTTTCAAGCACTTATGTTTATTTAAACATGCCTCACACACTCCTGCTGATAGAGTCTAAAAAATCTAAAGCGCTGAAATTCACTGTGAAGAGGCTGCCATGTTGATGTTTGAGCAGGGATCTTCAGTTATTTCCCTCCACACTGGAGGGTGGACTTTCTTGTCATTTTCTGCATGTGTTATCACACCAATGATATATAGATAGATGGAGTCTATTGACACTTTACAACAGCAGCAAAACACCAAAAATGAAACCATGTTACTGTTCATGGTCCTTATTAGCACCACCCACTGATTTCAGCAGATTATTCACTAATCACTGCTAATTTTCCACATCGCACCTTTCACACATGAAACAGGTGAATACTGGAGAAACTGCATGTGAAATATATGTTGTCTTTTGTGCAACAGATGTCAGGCCTAGCCTTGTTGTTGTACTGCAAAGATGGTGAATAAACAGAATGAGTTCTAACAGAGCTTCTTCACCTGTCTGAGTCCATATCCAACCGATCACATGCTCACGGGCAGTAAAGAATACAATGTCAACTAAATGTGTCTCTGTTTGGAGCTTTGTGATTGGCTAACTCAAGTGCTCTGTAAAATGCACTCTCACCATGCACCAGGCTGTCCTGTACGCATATTGTACTTCACACCAAACTCACTTTTTTTAGTGCTGTTTGACTGCAGCTGAATAAAACAGCGTTATTTTTCAGCCTCATTGACACGGCACGGAAAACAGCATTTTCAACGCTTTCATCACGAGGGCTCACAGCAGAAAACTCCTGTGGGTGCAATGACAGTATTCACACCTTGCACATCATTCACACTGAATACACACACTGAATAGTGTAAAATTACTGGTATTTCACTAGAACTAAGGAGACTGGCGTTCCGCCAGAACAGTTGTGAAGAGATTGAACTAACTTCGTAGAAGGAGAATGCTTGTGTGAATATGTGTTTATCATAAATGGCCACCAGTTAAACCGATATCTGCATGTTAATCCAATGAGGAAGAAACAATAAAGGAAGACCACATGGAACGCTTTAGTGCATGGTGACCCCATAATTAATTTTGGCTCATTATGGATGTTGCACAGTAATGGGATGTCAGGGGTCAGCACAAACGTGTGATGATCAGTCAACATCAACTGCTTTGACTCCAACAACATCATGTGCCATGACTCCAGTACCATAACCTGCTTTGACTCCAATATCATAAACTGTTTTGATTTCAATACCATCACCGGCTTTGTCTCCATCACCTGCTGTGACGTCAGTACTAACATCGACTTTGAGTCCAATACCATAACCTGTTTTGACTCCAGTAACACCCGCTTGGAATCAATACAAAACGCTACTACTTTACAATCCAAATGCATCGTCCAATCAGTGGTCCACCCGCAGTGTATCATGTGGCACCTCTGTAGAGTCCATTTGTAGGCACTCCCACTTGACCTCCTCCCCTGTGGTAAATACTTCATCTGCTTTTGCTCAAGTGTAGACACGGAAGGTCCAGCTCTCAGAAAATACTTCGGTTCTCTTGTGTCCAATGAAGCAATATCACAGCTCATAATATGAGCAGAGGCGCCACTCTCCTGTAAGCCGGAGTTATTATTATTATTATATTTTTTTCCCCTACTCCCCTTTTCACTCTCTTAGTGATGGTGCTCTGTGCGATGCTTCACAAATAGGATTTACTCCACAAGCCTTCGTAATGAAACCACTGTCTCGTAAGGGGCACTTTTAAGGAAATGTACGGGGGAAGGAGCCTGGTCAGTAAATTAAACTGCTATATGTGGATTCAATAAATGGGGTTTGGGGGGTATGGGGTGGGGGCAGCTTCCTCAGAGAGCAAAAACACAAAATGAATTGTGAATTGTGAACATCTTCAGCTTGTTTTTTTTTTTTTTTTTGTAGTAAAACAGCAGTGTTGTAGTGCAGGCGCTGAGTTTACCTTAATCCTTTCATCTGGCATTTGTTCATCAGCCAATGTTAATAGTAATATAAAAAAAGGTCTTTTGAACCAATTTAAAATCCAATTTTAAATTTGCAATATTTTGTTGCATGCATGTATTTCACCTGCTCTGTGGGGAACTGGTTTTGAAATTACAGAATATGTGTATTACATATGAATATATAAATCCTGCATACTCTCTTCCTGCTTGAACCAGTAATGGTAGTAGTGAAACAGACCTGTTTTGTGTGGATTGATGTCACTAATAGTAGCAGGGACATCCATCCACACAGAATACATACTGTGATAAAGTGTCTCCAGTTTCCTCTTTTTGGCAGGGCTGGCGTTAAATGTGAGGGTGATGTCAAGCCAAATCCCTCATGATCCTGTCATATTTTACACCTAATAGTGAATCCATGGCTGATTTTACGCACTCTGTCAGCGGCTCTGGGTTCTCAATTAGAACTCATTTATTGGCTACTTATCAACTTTCTTTTTTATTTCTCCTGAGAAAATTCACATCAAAATCTTTAGGTGTCTGAGCCAATTCACAGGATCAATTACGCTATCAGAAATAGACGAGCAGGAGTAAAATGAGGTGTGTCGAGAGGCAGAGGATGAGAGACAGCTTGGCAGACAGAGTGATTACACGCTATGAGATGATAGATTCCAGGGAATGCTATGACTGGTTGTCACACGAACCTTCGGAGAAGTGAACTACACCGCCAGCATTTAGAGAAATATAATCATTTTCATCACATCCTTTGCCTGGGAGACATCCATATCTGGGGCGTCTTACATTCCTCCCCATTATCCACTCACACAGCTGGATTCTCACGAAAGCGGTTCAGATCCGTCACTTGAAACAGTGGCGGCCCAGCCTGGATTCGACCTAGCAACCTCTCAGTCACAGGACAGGTAACCTAAGCGCTATTCAGCACTGTTTGCCCTGGGCCTCATTTGAGATGAGCCGGGGCTACGGCAGTACCGGACATTGCGCGCTCGTGGAGTTTCCCTGGCAACGGGGAACAGATCAAAGCAAGAGGCAGTGATGAGAGGGACCACCGAAGAAGGCTGACAGCCGGGTGACGTGGCAGCGGAGGGGAGACGGATCAAGGGGAGACGGGGTCACCACCAACGCCGCGGTCGGCAGTGTGCGCACATCACGCAGATACCCCCGTCCTCTCGAGATCACCACGAGTTCCTCTCTGAGGCCCAGACGACCGTCCTGAGAAGGGCCGGCGTCATTAGGACCCCCCGATCCTCTCTGCATGATGATAGGAAACTGAGCAGGGTGTCACAGGGAGCTTAAAGCTGTTAACGGAAAGTGTGAGGGGATGGCAGTGTAGCATAGTGGTAAGAAGCAGGACTCATAACCGAAAGGCTGCTGGTTTGATTCTTTGCTGGGGCACTGCTGCAGTACCCTTGGGCAAGTCACTTAATCCACAATTGCCCCAATAAATGTCCAGCTGTATAAATGGATAACAAGTAAGAACTGTAAATTATGTAAGTTGCTCCAGATAAGTGCATCTGCTAAATGACAATAATGTAATGTATTGAGAACACATGCTTTGGATCATAATGGCTGAAGTGTCACTGATGGAGGGGAGATTTTTAAAATTCTCATAAATTGAAAATCTCATAAACCTTTATGCCGTTTGATAGGTTCAATCGAGTCAGTTACTGACACCGTGCGGTAGCTCCACCCATTATGGGGATCGCAAGGCTGCAATCTCCCAGCATGCTTTGGGGGAAAAACCTCAGATGCAGCTCAGTGTGGTGTCTGAGCTTTGTACTCAGAGCAATGATCTTCACTGTGCAGATAAGAGCCACTCCATCCCTTCCTCTGGAGGGTGTGGTAAAATCAGTAAAGAATTATTCATCTTATGGATTCACGTGGACAGTTGGCAGCTTCAGAACACCGGGATCCCTTCTGTCAAACACAGGTGTGGTCAACCTGATGGTTATTTGCATCAGGCTCTCCACCGGATCTATGAGAACAATCAGGGTTTCATTTCAATATGAAACGAGCATCCTGTCCTCCAGAGGTTTCACCATATGGAGTCCTGCTCTGTGTCTGACAGAGAGTCATCAGGTAAAGGTGCAGCGGCCCTACCGAGTGACGGGTAAGGATCCGGACTTAAATCCAGGAGAAAGCGGGTCTGTCGTTTCCTCAGGTGAGGCTCTGTTGATGTGCCGTTGAATGAGGTATTTGACCTGAATAGCTTTGCTACAAACCCAGCCTGATAAATGTGTATAAAATAAGGGGAGGCAGGTTCTCTGGATAAGGCGGTTCGAGATAAAGGATCTAAATCCGAACGGACAGCGGGGCCCAGCAGAGGAAAGGAGAAAGGCAGGGAGAGCTAAACGCTCTCAGAGCCGGCCCTCAGCTCGTGTGCGGGTCTGTGTTTGAGCTTGGCTGCTGTTGCCTGAAAGGAGCAGTGCAGCTCCACACTCAGGCAGCCCTGGCCCCAGCACACCTCTGCACCTAGTGTGTGCCAAGGAGATTAAGGCAACCTCTGGGAGTCACAAAGTCCAGCCAGCTTTGTGCGTGTGTGTGCGTGTGCGTGTGTGTGTATATGTTGCCCTATTCTTACTGGTTGTGTACAATGAAAGTGTGTGAAAGTGTGTGTGTGTGTGTGTGTGTGTGTGTGTGTGAGAACATGTGTCCTGCACGAGTCTCTTTTCACAGTGCCACACTGATGATACCTACATGCATGAATTCCACCATGGAAGTACATGGATGAACTTTACTGATTCTTACATCTAAATCAATCCACATTCACATGCTTACCAAAGCCCTGCCTACGAGACTGCTATCAACCCCCCCCCCCCCTCCAAAAAAAAAGCTCAAACTATATTACTTCCTTTTTATAGTCCATTGTAATCACACGGGAACTTGTTCATGGAGCTTCCTAATAAAGCTAGACTATAATTTGAAATCCCAGTGGGGATTTTGGTATTAATTGCTAGGATTAAGCTGTGCCATTCATCTCCCAAAGAGAGAATTCTCACATCTTCCCATGTGCTCAGACATGCACAGGGTTGAATATTTCATTTCATAGCAAATGTATTTTTTGGAGAGCTAAGCTGAAATACTTCAAAAACAAAGATGACAATATAATAAGATGGATGACATTATATTGTAATTAACCGCAGGTCATGATGGATTTTTCATGCAAGTCTACAAGTTTTTTTTTTTTTTTTATTATTATTTTTTTTTATTTGCAAGTAATACTTCATCCCTAATGAGAGAAGCAGCAGTTTTTTGTCCTACAGTTTGACGAGCTATATGGCTGTATACACTGTCCCTTTGGGGTGTGCTAAAGAGGACTTTTATAAGTTCCGAAGTCCCATAACTCTATTATACTCTATTACTATAACTCTAATAGTGAACAGAACACCACAGCTTTGGTGTAACGGACTGAAGGCTCTGCTTTAAGGCAGTACCGTGTTTTCAGTTTGCTGGAGCATCCGATTGCGCTTCTGTTTGGGTCTGCCAGTCACTGGTTCCTCTAAATAGGTAAATGTCCCTTTCACAGGGAACAATATGAAATACACACACACACACACACGCACACGCACAACAGAGTACTTCTGAAGCAGTGCCAATCTTATCTCCTCAGAAGGAAACAGTCAGAATTATCAGCGTGTCACTGGAGGGATTTATTGAAAATAAACAAATATATAAATGAATCCCAACGTTTAACATTTTAAAATGGAACACATCACAGAGCATACTTCACTTTGTTAACAGGGTTCAATTAAATCCATCAAGTAGTTTGGCCTGTGATAAGATGTCTCTCAGGCACTGTAGGGCACATAAAAGCACTTATAATGAATGGCTCGAGCTTTTTCATCAAGGAACTTATAATTACACAGGGTGTCCCATGCGTGCTGTGGTGGACCACTCTATGTCTGCGGCATAGTGTGTGAGGACGCTGGTGTGTTTTGGCAAGGGAGTAATCTGGTAATCTCTTTCTCTCAGTCTCTCTCTGTCTCTTTCTCCTTCTCCCTCTGTGCCTCTTTTTAAATGCTGCTGTATGTCTGTGCTGATACATCACCCCCCCCCCCCCCCATTTCTCCTCTCTAAAATAACTCATTTTCCTTCTCCAAATAACGGATAATCAAGATTAATTACATGGCTTCCCTGCATGCAAGCACCTTTTCTGAGTGTGTGTGTGTGTGTGTGTGTGTGTGAATGTGTGTGTGTGTTTCTGTCTGTCTATGTGTTTGAGTGTGAGAGTGTGTGTGTTTGAGTATATGTATGTGTGCTTGGATGTGTGTGAATGCGCATGCGTGTGTGTGCATGTGTCTGTGTGTATGAAGAACGATTGTGATGGAAGTCATAACTTCTGCCTTTCCTGAAATGTAACCCTTTTGAAGTACCCGCATTACATATACGGTTCTTTTATTTCATTTGACAGGAACACCGAGCAAGGCGAAAAAGCGCAAACAGTAAAAATCCCACACAGACACAGCAATCATCAGGCCACCTTCGAGTGCACGGCTCAGTGCAAAGCAGCTTCACAACGAGCAGTGTCACACAGACTCCCTAAGAGCACCTGCATAATACAAATGTCAGTGACATAAATAAAAAGTCAGTTCATAAATCAGGATTTAAGAAAATGCAATCATTCTCACAGCTATTTGTTTAGCACAAAGCTGCATGCTAGGTGGCATAAAGGCCTTGTGTTTTACATACTCATTTACGCAGCTGGGTTTCTGCTGGAGCAGCTCAAGCTAAGCACTTTAACCCCAGGTATAACAGTAATGTCCCAGGTGAAACCTGAACCCCAGATCACCTGGTCATAAGTCAAGTGTCCATAATGCAAATAGTACATAGTAGCACTCTGTATAAATAAAAGATCACTGTTATCTGTGCAAATCTTGTTTATGTTGCTAGAATTGTTAATATGGTACAGTATCACACTTTTTGTAACTTTCCTGAGTTTGAAGGCTGTCAGACTCATGGTATATAGAATGTAATTATTTTCGTTTGATGCTGTTTCCTGTCACCTTTGCTTTGTCAACCGCTGTCTTTTGTCATGACAATGAAGCTCCTTGAAACTGACTTCAGAGAGCAGGAGAAAGATTCAGACCTTTATAATGTCACCGCAAGATTCCTTTTTCTCATCCACATCACAAACGCCTCATCTGCAGCCCATTTATATTTAAATTCATCCAGATTGTTGTGCGACTTGTAAAGACCATGCTCAGGTTACAGTCTGGACACAAAAAATTGTCCTCACTGTCAAAACCTAATTTGTAACGTCTTGTCTGTCATGGTAACACTTACAGATAGCCTATTTTGCCAGGCTGAAAATGAAATTGCTCAACATGCACAAGTTTTTTTTTTTCCTCTCTCTTTCTCGTTCTCCACTCCGAAAATGAAACGGTGCAACACAGAAAAGTGCACATTTAACGACTCAATTTTTTATTACATGAAACACTTGATGCAGCCTCGGGCGTTTACCGAAAAGTAAAGAGAGAGGGGGAGAGGGAGAGAGAGAGAGAAGAGGGAGATCGTGTGAGAGGGAGAGGAAGCAGTGAGAGAGGACCTTTCTCAGTTCCATAACGATTCTGTCCATGTGTAACTCAGGTGTAGGTGCCTCAAGCTGGATTGTAAAAATCAACTGGACGGTTGTCAAGGGGAAGAGGAAGTCTGTACTCTATGGTTGTGAGGAGGAAGTGGAAGTCTGTACTGGATTTTTGTCAAGGGGAAAGTGGAAGTCAGTACTGGATGGTTGTCAAGGGGAAGAGGAAGTCTGTACTCTATGGTTGTGAAGAGGAAGTGGAAGTCTGAACTGGATTTTTGTCAAGGGGCAAGTGGAAGTCAGTACTGGATGGTTGTCAAGGGGAAGAGGAGGTCTGTACTCTATGGTTGTGAAGAGGAAGTGGAAGTCTGTACTGGATTTTTGTCAAGGGGCAAGTGGAAGTCAGTACTGGATGGTTGTCAAGGGGAAGAGGAGGTCTGTATTCTATGGTTGTGAAGAGGAAGTGGAAATCTGTGCTGGATTTTTGTCAAGGGGCAAGGGGAAGTCAGTACTGGACGGTTGCCAGAGGGAAGGTATCTGCTTTCCCCTGAGATTTCACATAACCCAGTCCTGTGTTTGAACCTGCATCCTGCTGGTTACAAATCCAATAGACTTCAAGGCTGTATGAATTACAGCCGAGTGAATTGCAGAGTGACACGAAGGATTAATCCTCAGACCAGATTAAACGATTGATGAGCTGACAGCCAGAGGAGCTCTGTACCGGTGGCAGCACAAGGCACAACAGAGTAAATTTTTAACGACTCATAGACATGATTGATGTCTTTCTCACCCAGTATTCCTGCCTTGGGGGTAAAAAAGTTGAGTTTAACCCCAGTCATCGTGTAAACTTCAGGGAGTCATGGGTTGCTGCTATTTGTCATTTCAAGCCACTGAATCCAAGGCTGTTTCTTCTGTGTCCCTTCACAGCTCTGAGAGAAGAATAGGAGTACACTCTGTCCGTCTCCTGACCTGCATGTGAGTGCATGCATACACCTGTGCAGACAGCCGAGCGATTTATGCACAGCACCAGTCAAAAGTTTGGACACACTTTTCTGTCTTTATTTTTACTATTTTCCGCATTTTGCAATAAAAGTAAAAAATATCAAAACTATGAAATAACAAATGGCCTCAGGCAAACAATATCAAAACCAGCTTTTATTTTAGATTCTTCAAAATAGGCAAAACATTTATTTTTTTTTTAATTTTTAATTTTTTTTTTTTGGAGAGAGATTCATACATAGGCATCATCTTTACTATTTATCTTTGTAAATGGAACACATTTCAATCATGTGAGTAAAAGTTTTTAGATCTAAATGTCTTTGAATACATATTTCCCATTAATTTAATCAGGTGTGTCCAAACTTTTGACAGGTACTGTATATAGAAAACCAGGAGTCATAACAAAAACAAATATACACAAAGCATGTTAAGTGCTTAAAATGGAAACCATTTACCGTTTACTGCGAGCGGTCAGTGCTTCGTCTGGCGGATGCATCAGATGTCTGCTTATTCCATTCCATTCCATTAATTCCTAGCCTGCAAGCCTGTCTCTGCCTTCAGCATTCTAAGACACTTGTTTGCATGCTGTTGTAATTAGGGTGTGAGGTGTGAAACCTGAGAGGAAACAGATGATTATTATTGCATTTTTTTGCCCTGATAAAGTTGCCTCTGCAGTCTGAGGCTTGAATAACAATGTAAAAAATAACAGCTGTCCCGCTGTGATGTATCGTTTTCTCTTTCTGACACGGCTGGCTTGTACCAGTCTAACAACATTAACGTGAAACCGCTGGAACGTCACGCATTCTCTGGGTTTTTACACGCCCGGACCCGTCGTTTCTCTCGACCCATGACTTCGATTTCAGCTATGGCGGGAAGCACACAGGTGGACGTGAACGGGGGCCTAAAGCGTGTCACTTTCATGACGGGCTAATCAATCTGGCCGGGCGTCTTGCAAACTCCGGAGAAGTTTTACACGAGAGCTTATTCAGCAGGAGTTGGGCCCACTAGCTCAGCACATCCTCCCCTGCTAAGGTAATACATTTTTATTACTAATGTCAGGCCGTTTAAAAGAAACGACACTATGCAAATGATAAATTATTCGGGGGTTTATTTTGCAGCTGACAGTTTCTGGAAAAGCTAAGTGTCATAATATTGATTTTCCCATCATGCCCTTAGTGCGAACCATTGCTCTGCTCTTGATATATGCATACTCAAGTAAGTCTGTGAATATTCAAGCGAGGCGGCCCTCCACTGCTGTATTTGTTTTGTCTGTGGTTTGTAACTAACACCTTGGCATACACATCAAAATTTGTCACAAAGTCAAGCTCAATCAACACACGCGGTTTACCTGCCAGCAGCCCCTGCTACGCTGACGTGTTTTATGACCCAACGGCCAATTAAAGTGAAGAGTGTGTTCAGGAAAATACAAGCAACAATGATAGAGTAACAAGGGGGGTAGCAGGCAGGGTTACCTCAGCTAACAGGGACTTGTGATACAGGTTTTTTGTGAAGGCCTTGTGTGTATGTGAGTGAGTGAGTGAGTGAGTGAGTGAGTGAGTGAGTGAGTGGGTGAATGAACGAGTGTGTGTGTGTGTGTGTGTGTGTGTGTGTGTGTGGTACAGTACACATGCCATGTACAGAGGGTCATTTTACTCTTGCCTTTCAGTGTAGGAGACATTGCAACTTTTTGGAGCATTTTTGCACTGTGCTACTTATTCACTTATTGAACTTCAATTAATACTGAAGGAAAACTTACCCCGACTGATCTCTTTCCAAAAAAAAAAAGGACAAATAGTTAAAAATATTACCTATCATTTCTTCAAACACTGAAATTATATAACTATTTATTTCACAAGTTCTATATTCCTTTAAGGATGGAAAATTGTTAAATGATATTGTAAATCTCACAGTTAGCATAGTTAACTAATAAAAGAGTTAAAAAAGAATCAATATCTTCAACTATAACATAACTGTAGATGTTTCATGAATGTGGAAAATTATTTCTTTCAAATTTTTTGGATTAATGATTCAGAATAAATTGAATAGACGCTGCTTGCATGAAGAAAAGGCGAAGAAGAAACACAATTAAAGCAATTCACTACACATTTAATATCAGGTGTCTTTAATAATGAGTGCTTGGATTTGCTGGAGTGCTTCATTAGTAAGAATGAATGTGTTATTACCAAACCTTTGAAGTGACTTCACACGGCAAAACTGTTTGGAAACAACTAATGAACCTCCGCAAATGATTGCTGAGTTCAGTGAATGTCAGACTCTCCTTTGACATTAAATTTAACAAGATACCTAAATCACACTGAAGTGACACAAATTTCTATATTATCATTTAATATCGACTTTAATACAGTTAATAACAATTTTCTATAAAAGCAGCAAATCATACGACAGACCTCCATAGCCATTCAGAACATAAGCCATTAGTTATGCAGAAGATTACTCCTTTATGTTACGTTCCTCCTGTAATGTATACCTAGTCACAAAGTAATACACATATATACACACACACACACACACACACACATACAGACAGACAGACAGACACAGATCTCATCTAGATGCTCTTTGGATAATTGCAGCAAAAAAAAAAAAGTATATTCTCAATGGAAAGGAAGCAGGTACATCTCAATGGCGCTACACTAATTATTCTCATATCTACATTATGTTCCTTTAGAAAAGTAGAGCCTAATTAATTTCAGGCTCAAGCTTTGATGTTTTTTAATTGCTCCAAGCCTCTGATCTTCATTAGTCAGGAGTCTTCTGTGGTGAGCCATTGAGCAGGTCTCTGCCTGCTATGCTCTTAGAATATTTTTAGCCACGTTGATACGTATACTGTCATTGTTGACATTGTCATTTTCGAATGCATGTTTTTTTCAATCTGACACATCAACAAGCTAAACATGAAACATTTTGATGTCATTTATTGAAAACTTTCTGACCACATATCTGTGTATGCATGTATATATCTATTTACTGTCTCCGCAGTATACATCTGTCTGTCAGCCTGTCTGTCTTTTAAGGAGGAAAACCCTGACCGATGATTCACAGGCATCTTATTGCTTAAGGGCTTAGCAGAAACCCCTATCCATGCCAACTTCCACAGCTTGTTTTCTGCATTCATTATAGTACAGTTTTCATTTAAATCAGTGTCTGGCTCAATGATACCACAGCATTACTCTATCAGGGATTTGAACCTACGAGCTTTATATGACATCAGCTTCCTGAACATGGCACCTCATTAGGCCCCCAAAGGAGGCGTGATAGGCAAGTGCGCCCCCTTGTGGTGTAAACCCTGTGGTGCTTGTACACCAGTACAATCAAGCAAATGTCCTTGATGAGGGGTAGAAAGGTCCTTCTCCTGGACATGACATGCATGACAGAGAGATGTGGAAAACCTTATGAAAACATTGGTTATGCCTTGAGCTGTCAGAAACAGTTGATCATGTTTCATCCATATACCAATTTAACCTGTAGATGGCCTATTACAGCTGCCAACTGACAAGGCCTGCTATCATATAGAGCTTGTTTAAATACATTTTTAAATATATACTCATTCAGATGCACATGAACATGAGTGTGAATGGGTAATGACTTACAATGGCTCCCCAAGGACCTACCGCTTTCCTCCTGAACCCAAAGGAGACATTCTATCTCAGATCAATTTTCTATCTCAGAACATTTCTATAGACAAGTACTTTTTATTTATATGCAGGGTAGATAGACCTTTATGAATCTATAAAAGAAATTTTACCTTCACTAAAATGCTGGTAAGGCCATTAGTCTCTTAATAAGAGTAGGCATGGCTAGCATAGCAACGTTGTTCTTTGTGCTGTTTTAGTATGCAACTCAAGAACTGGACCTAAGAAGGCAGTCTGTCAGAAATGATCTAGTTAGCAAATACCATATAGGTTATTTTTCTAGCCAGCATTAACACCTTGGTGAGCTCAGCCACCAGAAAGGCAGCCAAGCTAGCTAACTGTTTCAAGGCAGGTTCTCTCAAAAGATCACCATTGTTAGCTTGTATTATTGACTTCTGTGGATACTTCAGTTTGAATGATCCCTCATATGAGGTGTGGAATTACTGAAATAGCTGGCTGCTTGTTCAGAAGACCTGTCCTAGTAGGTGCTGGTGAGAAAGTTCAGCTTTGTGAACCCCAAGATGGATAGAGCATCCATATTCTGCCACCGCCTGCAATGTTGTCTCAGCTGTGTTCCTGGTAGCCTCCTTGCTAGTGCTACGAAGCGTCTCTGGTTGAAACACAGTGGCTTGACTGACCTGCAACTGCCATTTTACACCTCTCCTCATCCACGCCTGTTATGGCTTGGATAAAATTCAAAGCTATAGCTCTTGCTTACCGAGCAGTGACAAAAACGGCACCCCCACACTTACTGTCAATTGTCACACTCTACACTCCTGTGAGACCACTCCACTCCTCTACCCTTGGTCACCTAGTCTTCCCTTCCTGTAAGTGTTGCTCAGTGTAGCATAGTGGTGAGGAGCTGAGGACAGTATGAGCTTTTACAGTGAGAAAGCTCTGTGGTAAACAGTTTGTAGTTATGCAAACCTATGGTGGTTTTGTAGCAGTAATAATACATGACTGTGAGCTCATTTATTCCCTTTGTGATATTTGTGGCGACGTTTCCCTAAATACCTTTATCTTTCAAGGACGCCACTGATGATTCAGTATGTATGTGGTTACTTGCCTAACCCTGTTTGGCAAACTTTATGCAAATCACTCCGCACAGTGACTTGTTTGCCAGCGTGTAAACACGTGTATATCTGCCAGATGTAATCAGAAGACATTGCCTGCCACAGCAAACGGCTGACAACATGCAATAACTGTGTCTTTTTTTTTTTTTTTTTACTGTTAACTAGTGACAGCACCAAGTGCATGCTTCAGATCAGAGCAGTGAAGTAAGAACTTCTCACCAAAGTAAGAGGTTTGCACTGTTATTTAAGGGAGGGAAGCCATCTTAACAGCACCTCTGTGGTGTCTCTGGTACTAGGGGTTGGGGGGTGGTCCAGAAATGGCTAATTCCATATTTGCCTTAAAGTGGCAGGGCAGATGTACACAAATATTCCATTGGTTTAAATATGTCTCAAGCTTGCCAGATCGCCACTGACTGGTTGTTTAAACATTGTTAGAGTCGGAACATTAAAAATAGCAAACAAACAAAAAAAACCTCCTAGCTCTGCTCTATTGATCTGACCCTCAGGTAATTGGCGTCTGCATGGATGCATGAATTTCAATAACAGTTAAAAAAAAAAAAAAAAAAAAAAAACAAAAATCCATATCTGAGAGTCTCTGAAAAGAATGCACTGTTAGGGTCTCAGCTTCATTTTTAGGGTGCTTCTTCTTTTTCTTTTCTTTCGGTTTCTGAAGGTTTTTTTCTTTTCTTTTTCATTTTAAGTTTCACTTTGCCTGTTAATCTTGATGAAGCTATTTTAGTACTTGGCAGCTGGACCCAAAGGCTATTAATTGAAACTGATCTAAAGAAGGAAGCAGGCCTACATTTTTCAGGTAATCTGCAGAGAGAGGGGTCATGGTGGAAAGAGAAAAAAGTGGCATTAATGGAATAAAAACAATACAAGAACAGAATGCACTGCCCGGGCCCTTCAGAAAGACGAAAAATTCCCTGCTCCTTGGTGACATGTAGAAAGGGTGGCTTGACACATCTACAGTGGAAAACATGGCTAACGCACCGCATAGATTAAGGATTCATGTGAGATACTGAAACGTTTGACACAACCCTTTTTTTATGAGGAATGTGTCCATTAAAACTAATGAGACGATCGCCGAGTTCCCCAGATTTGAACCCAATTGACATTTAGTAGATGAACATGCCAACGGGCATATGAAAATATGTTCATCTGTTTCACCCTGCTGTGAAATTATCTGATTTCCCTGACATCTCATTACTTTGAGCGATTAATATCGAGGACGGAGAAAACTTTTGAAGAGGATGTCTAATAAAAAGACAAGTGTTGAAATACAGAGATTAATCTGGCACGGCCTTTCATAACATTTTGTTTTTCCTCGCCGTCTCCTCCCGCTCTTTCATCATAATACGGTATTTATAACGGGATGATGATGACGACACAGGCTGCAGCTAATCGTGAGGGCGGCCATAGTCGCACTGAGCACACACACTCCTTGGAGAAATACCACTGACCAGTATCTACAAACACAAACCACCACTCTAATATTCTCCATTTTTTATCTCTTTTTTTTTTTTTTTTAGCTCTTGACTAAATTGGCATGCCTTCAGGGGGTTGGGTTACATGTCTCAGCAGGGGGGAAAAAAAAAAAAAAAAAAAAAAAAACTGCTGGCTTTAGCGTTTTCATATCAATGAGGTGGTGAGAATGGTGTCTCTAATGAGATCCAGAGAGCAGGGCAGACGAGGGAAGCCACGGTCCATGAACCGGGATTTGCTGACATGTGGAAATACCAAGTTTCATTTATTTATATATTTACGCATGCCTTTATATATTTATTTATTTACCTAACGACATTTGATGGATTTTTTTTTTTCCCCCCACGAAATAAAGAAAGCTATTGACCTCATGTGTTTAAGTGAGCAGTCATTTGGCATCACACTAAAATGGAGGGAAGATAATTGGTTTGCTGTCACATGTTTACCGCAACTGAGGCGGAATATGATTCTCATTATTTCATACTAAGACGGATCTGGGGAAATAAATAAATAAAATCTGCCAGCAGAGACAAAGTAACAGAGGTTATATCCGTTTGCTAGTGTCAACCTGTTATTACTGTGACTTTCAGTTTCTAGCACAATGAAGCTCCTAAAGTCGAAATCCCAATTAAAATAAACCCCGACATAATTGTTTGGAATGTGCCATGCTAATACGTTTGATGATACTTCACCACTAAGGATAATCATATTACATTACCAGTACTAATACCAGTGCTTACAAGTACATTTCACTAGTGCAAGTCGATGATATATATATATATATATAGATATATATATATATATATTTTTTTTTTGTTTTTGTGTGCTGGCGTGGTGAGATGGCCTTAGAAGAGGAGTGAGCTGGTTTGAGGTCTGAAGCAGGGGATGCTGGGAGTAACTGAGCTGTGATTCTTCTGCTCGCACCCTCGATATTTTCCTAGCAGCTGCAGCCCTGGCAGTGGTATGCAGAAGCTGTTATGTACATTTGGCTGCTGGGCACAGAGCACTTCTCCGTGATATGCTGGGAGCTGTGGTCGAGGTGACAAAGCTCGGCATTATGAGGGTATTTAACTGAAACTCACCGGAGCGGAGCTGTCCTTGGGCTGTCCACAGTGTCATTTTTCAAACTGCGTCAAGCATGAACACACCGCCGAATGAGCATCACGAAAACACTCAGAGCTGGTCACCAGGCCAAACAAGAAAAAAAAAGAGAAATAAACTGTAATCACTGCTTGAGGAAGGTGCACTCTGCCCCTTTTTGGGTGAGATGTACTCACTCCCTGACTAAGATTGAAGGAGGAGAGTTATCCTGGTGTCTCGGGGGCCCCAAACTTACTCACCCCCTGGCAGACCGAGTGAAAGCTCACCTGTGCTTACCTGGGCTGAGGTGAGCTGCAAACTCAGGTCTTCCCCCAGGTGGTGTGATCTCTGGCTCCCTTCTGCATGGCACACAGGTCTGCTGTCCTAACAGGGAAATGAAGCATTTGTTAGGGATGATTCATTAGAGATGATAAACACAGTCTATTACATTATTTCATTTTAGTTTTATTTCTACCTTAATTTAAAATTTAGTAGTTTACTTTTGTATTTATCTTTTATTTATAGAAGGTATCTATGTACAGACACTACAGATTTCCCTTTGGGATTGTAAAAATCTATTTTATCTTCCCTCATCTTGCATAATGTTATCTTAAGATCAAGGCATTTCCTTATAGAAACATGTTGTTTTCTTGTTCCCAATGTGTGGATTTCCCTTGTAAAACTATCACATGCAGTGCCTGCTGTAATTTGCATTGCCGCTGAAAGAACTCTCAAAATTCCCTTCCTTAGTGTATTTTGGTTACATTAAATACAATTGGACTGGCTGATTGATCAATTTCTGCATCAGCGCAAATATAATCAAGATCATTCTCTTTTGAGTGTTTGAGTAGAGCCCCCTCTCTGGAATGATTTCCTTTATCTCGCAAATGACAATGTGTTCATGCTATTCAGCTGGATTTTGTACTTCATTGGAGCGTTTGAGGTAAAGTCGTCTTTCCCCCAGAGTTCAGCAGCTGGGATTCCAGTCCACAACCTTTCCACTCTGCTACCTTGTGACAGAAGGTCAGGGGCTCTGAGAGATTCAGGGTCTGTGGCTGCAGCATAGCATGGCTTCTCTCACTCCCTCTGTCCTTCTCATATATGTGAGATATATATTTACGTACACACTTATGTATATGTATCTATATCTCTCTCTCTTCCTTTCTCTCTCTTTCATATTTATATACACACACACCACTGTGGGGTACTGTGGCCAAATTTACGCACGCGCACACATACACATACACATACACATATACACACACATACACACACACACACACACACACACACACACACAGATATACACACACACATATACACACACACACACGCACACACACCCACTTCCGTGTTTCCTGCACATTAAGTTGTCAGCATTCCTCCTCCTCAGCATCTTATATCCACCCTGTCACTCAGACCGGCACCCTACACCGGGGTTGAAGGCCCCCTCCAACATCCCAGCAGTGCCTGTTTCAGCTGTTAAGCAGAGTCGTAGTAGCACAGATCATTTTTAATTTGACTCAGGCTTCCACTGTATTAAATACTCCCAGCACCGATGATACATAATTCAGTCTCATTAAGAAACATTAAATTCAGGGCTTAGATCCTGATTTCTGCTGACAGCACATGAAAGGGGCTCTTTATCAGCGCCAGGCTTGGATTATTTTAAACTGGCTTAGCCATTCACTACATACCAGGCATAAAGTGAGACGCGCAAGTCAGTCACAATAATAATCACTGCACACACACTGTACACACATTTAATGGACTGTCCCACTTAACACTCTTACCCCATGTCTGGGTTTGCTCTGATAAGCGTCGGATGATAAGCGTCTGAAATAATCAACTTTGGCTGGGGCGCTTTGCAGTTTGAAATAACGTTCTGTCATGATTACGCCCTTAATTAGAAGAAAGGGGGGTCTTACAGTGCTGTTCATGTGTGCCAATTTGCGTAATGTTTTTCTCGCATTTTTGACAGAAAGAAAATGTTTGTAGGAAAAATGTCTCTCCTGTCATTAAATAAAAAAAAATAAATAAATTAAAAAAAAAACCATCCTCAACATCTGTACTTGCATAACCAGTCATGGCACAACCTGATGTAGATATACACACTTTCCCTGTCTTTAACCTCTGACAGATATGACAGTATAGCGTACAAAGTACAGAAATACAGTAAATTAATTATCTGAACATACTGCTTCTACTACTAATATTTCTATATCTGCCACCTCTACACGGTACAACAACATACAACTAACCCTACCACAAACACCTCTATAATAATACACGTGAAAAAAAGAACCCTACTCTGTATTGAGAAAGTCGATGTTATATATAGGTGGAAAATGGAAGTCCAGATTCATAATTTATTGGATTGGCTGTTAAGTGGCATAGCTCAGTGGTATGTAAATTTGATGGGTGGGGGTGGTGGTGGTCCAGGCCTATGAACTGCCTCAGTAAACTGGCTTCATTTGCCCTTGAATGTGGAGGAGAAGCTTGAATCTCCATAAAGTGTCATGCTATGGGCCATCCTTTAAGCCTGCATTCTCATATATTTGCATCATAATTATCTGCAACCCTGCATTAATCAGACATTTTCAAGAAATAATGCAACATGCATGGCAAGTGTGAAAGATTGTGTGTGTGTGTGTGAGAGAAAAAATGAAGTGTACATCAAATGCATATTTAGATTTAGTTACCTGTTTAAATGTGCCTTTGGGTCTGCCTTTGTATTTGTGTGTCTACCAGAGACATTTAAATTGTTTGTGTGTGTATGCATGTGTGTGTATGTGTTTGTGCCTATTTACTTCTGTGTGCATGGCTGTGTGTATATGTGTGCATGTGTGCGTGTGTGCACCTGTGTATCTGTGTGTGTGTGTGTGTGTGTGTGTGTGTGTGTGTGTGTGTGTGCGCCTGTGTATCTGTGTGTGTGTATATGTGTGTGTGTGTGTGTGTGTGCATGTGCGGGCCTGTGTATCTGTGTGTGTGTGTGTGTGTGTGTGTGTGCGCGTGTGCTGCTATGTATCTGTGTGTGTGCGTGTGTGTATGTGTGTGTATGTGTGTGTGTGTGTGTGTGTGTGTGTGTGTGTGTGTGCGTCTGTGTATCTGTGTGTTTGCCCCAGGGACAGGTCTGACTCCAGCGCGTCCGGAGCAGATCTTCGCTATGCTGCATACAGGCTGCACAAATGAAGCCTGACACGCCTGAGACACAACATACACATACAAAGCAGCCATGGATGCCTTCAGAGCCATGATGCATGATCAAAGATTTAAAAACCACTTCCTTTAACCTAAGGGAGTCGACAATTTATTTATCAGCCCCTATAAAATTCTTAGAGGAATAAACAGACTTGACTGCAGTCATTACTACACCCTTAATGCTATCCATCACAGAGAGAGCAATAGGGCCGCCAAATAAGGTCAGCAGCTGTATATTCAGAAGTACAATATTCAAGCGTCTCCGCACTGACTGTGTGTGCGTGTGTGTTTTAAGCCTCAAAGCTTGTGGCAGCCAATGATAAAATTCCATAACACAGCTGATCGGTGTTGCAATAGATCAGCAGTGTTAACAAACACAGTCACCAACAGATCAGAAGTACAGTGAACAAATCCAGGCGAAACTATTCAAACAACACAGCTATTGACATACTGCATCTGTCATCACATAGCACATCGTATGAAGGAATTCTGCATTGTGTACTTAGCGATGATGCGAATCAATCATTTCTGCTTGCAAACTTTTTCAGTCTCTGCTTCATGACAATGCACATTTCTGGCATTTATAAAACACCACCATTAATTGTCTCATGACACAAAATACAAATGTAGAAATTAGAGGCTGTGGAGAGAGGACGAGGTGGAAATAAAAACAGGCGCAGGGAAGTAAAAAGAGTCTGGAAAGGCCAGGTCTTCCTCCCCTGCTGGGGATTCTTCCTTGCATTTGCTGTGTTGTCTTTTTGTTTCTGAACTGTTCTGAACTGAACTGTGAGTGGGAGTGGAGGAAGATTATTCATTAGCGTGTGCTTTCTCTCTTGCCCTGTAATGAACATTAGGCATTCCCAAACCACCAGTGTTTATACTGCACTTCATGTATGGACATGAACATATGCACTACAGTCTGGTAATAATTCATGCTAAAGTGAGTATAAGTATGTTAGGAATATTTGTCTCCAATTTATCCAGTTAGTTTTTGGGGGGAGAAGTCTGGTTTCTGGCCCATGTCCAGCAATACAATGACTACTAATAACATTGCATCCAGAACTGAATTCCTGATGATCCAGTCTGGGGTTTCTAGAAAGAAACTAAGTATCATAAAAGTAAGGCTCACATGTATTTGTGAATGCAAAGGTTGTTAGTTATTTATTTATTGCAACCAATGCATACAGTGTAAAGATTTTGGAGATGAATTGGACGTTTTATGGTGTCAGTTTGGTTAATGATCATTTATAGTATAGCGGTACACTTCAGTGACTCTGATTATTGCATATGCACTTCATCACTTGTTAGTCAGAGAGGCGATTGGGCATACACGATGAGGTGATTTACTTGCTGAATGTCAAGGCTCATGACTATGAAAAACAAAAAAAAAAAAAAAAAAAATCACAGAAAGGTGCCAGTGATACCTGCTCATCAAGACAAAAAAAACCTTAGTCCCACTGGTATGTTATGGGATGGACTCACTGTTGCTTTCTGTCTAGGATGTGAAACAACCAAAAATTTCTGATTTGGCTGAAAAAAGCCAAATGCAGCCTGGCAATGATAGGCCATGATCTTGGAAGCCATGAGGCGCAGACCCTTGCCAGAGTGGAGATATCATCATGCTCCACCTTGTTGATCCTTTTTGTACTGCCAGTTCCACTGCCACAGAAATGCCAGGTCACGCTGACTCGCACATAAGCGGCTCAGCTCGGAGAAGGTGGTCACGCAGTCATCATACCCCTGCCAAACGACCACACAGGCACTCAGGGCTCCCAAACGCACATCTACACCACAGAACAAAATGGCGTCTGTTACACTTTTACCGCCACCGATAGAGTTAAGCCCTCTTTTTGGTGCACACCACCTTGATGACTGACCCTGTGGAATGACAAATAATGATATGATGAAGTATAATGAATGCTATTTCAAAACGATATCTCATGAAAAAGAGATTTTATCACTCTCCTCATTTATTTATGATGGCATATTTTTAGAAGCTGCCCACTGAAAATCAATTATGATAGAAGATTCCACGCTCACTAAAATGAGGGTGCCACCTTTCTATTGTTGCTTTTGTGTGTGTAAGTGAATAAATATTTTTCAGGAATCTCTACCGCAGGAAACTATGTGACAGCATCTGAAGAATGAATATGCTTTCTCATTGTTCAGCTTGTGTGGTTTTTGTCCATATGTATATCCCTGGGGTGGCACTGTGATACTCAGTCCTGACTTGCTGTGGTGCTTGCAGTGATGTGTCCAGTGGAGAGCTCCCTGTGGTCCACAGCTATCTGCGGGTTTCCTGAGCAGAAATGGTCACGGGGCTCGCCATCACCATTGCGAAAGCCATGACGGGGAAAGGTCTCATTAATTGTAATGTCTTTTTAACCGAACTGCTTCAGCACACAAATTAGAGTGGGAGTTGTGTCATATTTAAAACACATTAGCATATTAACCAGAGAGGAAAAGGAAAGGGGAAAAAAAAGGTCTTGGGCATCATTCTGGACTGGTTTTTCTGCCTTCAACACAATCCTCTTTGTGATGTTTTTCTCCATTAAGAATTCAAAACAAACCCACAGGGTCCTGCGGTAATTCTGCACCTTGCAATGTTCATTGATAATTATGACACAAATGGAATGCATATTTCTGTCTGCAAAAACACTAGAAAGGTGATAATTAAAATGCAAAACCTGTGATTCCATAATTGGTATTACAACTGCCTCAGCATAAGGTCCTCCCAGTAGCACTTATGTCATTAATATAACAAAACCATTTTCAAAGGACTACACATGTCAGAGAGTCTTCCCATTTCTGGACCCTACTCTGGAGGAAGAAAATAAAGACTCAGTAATTATATTATAGTGGAACTACATGCCAAAAACGCTGAAACACAATCTTTCTTCAGAGATAACAGATGCTATTTACTGCCGGACTTCAGATTGCTTTTTTGAACTGATATTGGAATGCAAGGGCTGTAATGTTTCCTAATAAGAAAAAAAAAACCACGAAATACCAAATCCAGCCTGTTATCTGCAATGGTAGGAAGACTCAGCATAGCCATTTAAATAAGCCCTGTTGCTCTGCAGAGTGTAATACAGAACATAAGCATTGCTCACAGTGACTCAGGACTATGGTAGTGGAATGCGGCATCAAACATGTGACATTCTTAAAAAAAAAAAAGCAAACACAAAAAAAGCCTCAAATGTGTAATTTAACAGTTTGATGTCAGTGATGTAACCACAATCCAGTAAGGTTGCTGTAGTTTCTCTTTGCCTTAGTAGTTTCACAATTTGCCTTAAATGCATAAGTACGGAAAGGTCTTATGCACGAAGACATTAATGTTATTCAGCGAGACACAAAACAAACAAAAGGTTTCAGTAAAACGAAAAAAAAAAAAAAAAAAACAGCTCTAGGCTCAAATTAGTGTGCATGCCAGGTTATGGGGAGTCCCAAATAATTAATTCCTGACTGTTTTAGTGAGTTACATAGCAGAGATAAGCTGAAAGGCTTTTTACAATTCTGAGCTCAGTAGGTGAAAAGTCCAATTCACTTCTCAAAAGGTTGGCACTTTCGAGCAAAACAAAATAAAACAAAACTATGAATAGAGACTGTAATGGAGTCCATGTCTGTTCCATGGACCTTTTTAAAATGAACAGTAATATCCTGGACAACCATATCAGACACCCAAATTGGAGGAAAAGACATTTTAGTAAGACCTCTTTCACCAACGCCATTGTTTGCTTCCATACCAAACACACCCATACCATGGACTCTACAAACAAACAAGGAAATAGGCTGAAATATCTTAACATGCAGGGTGACCAACCAGAAGTTAAAGAGTTCCTAAATCTTGGACAATTTTTGGTATTATGCACCTTTTAACAGCCAAAGCAAATTAAACGTTTGTGGTTTGGGGGAACATGGCTTACCTGTTCATTCACTGGCACCAGCAGGACGGTCTCCATCAGCCAAAGGACCCGAGTGCTGGGGGCTGATGGGATTTGTAGTGTTGGGAGGGCACCAGCAAATGGGGCTGAACAACTTGGGCTGTGAGTGTGGGGGAGTTTCTTGTGTTTGCTTTTAAATCGTTTATAGTTGATTTGTATTGTGTTTGAAAGAGGCAAAATACATATAATAATAATAATAATCATCATAATAATAATAATTAAATATTATTATTACTAGTAGAAGCAGTTGCGTATTAGTAGTAGCAGTATTAGTATTATTTTATTATTGTGCAGTTGTTTATTTCCCACATTCGTAATGAAAGATGATGCCATATATCCTCAGGGTGCCTGCTTGTGAAATGGTGTCTCAAAGCTGATTTCCAGGAGGACCAAATTAACATGGGGCATGAGATTAAGAAGCAGTCTTTAAATAAACCATCACAAAGTTCAAACAGAGGAAGCGAAAAGGGAGCGTGTATCGATGGAAAGATCAGCGGCAGGCCTCAGATGGCTTTATCTGAACTCACACAACATAACGCTAAATAATTCCTATTGACAACCTGGGATAATAAGCTTGAAGCTGGTTTTGCCCATGTTTTCCCTTCTCGAGCAGAAATTGCATTGTGTGGTAATACTTTTACCTCTGTGTGCAAGTGTGAATATCAACGTGCTCAGAATTGGGTTATGGTTCATTACAGTCATTCACAATGCATTAAACACACACACACACACACGTGTATAAAAATATTATATATCATTTATTTGTTTATTTTTGCCGGATGAGATATATAGGAATGAAAAATAAAATACAACACTGGCAGGTAAAATGGTCCCAGGTCCCAGACCCACATTTCTTAAGGAACGTTGTTGATGTAAGAACATATCCAGAGCTGCCTTTTTCATCATAGAAACACTGCAGCGGGAAAAAAAAAACACGTCCGATCTCTGCGAGATTGGGAGAAACATGTCCATGCCTTAGTCTCCTCATGACTGGATTAGCACTGCGCCGTGCTGTTTGACAGCTCAAAACTGCATTTTGCACACTCGCCCAATTAGTCCCGAAGGCTGCTGCGGGGATTTTCACTAAAACGATAAACTCCGATGGTTATCACCTGTCGCCACCGCTCTTAAGTGGCTCTTCGTTAGCGTTCAGATTTACCGCCTTACCGCAGGGCTCGGGATGGACTTGCGCCGTCATTCCTGTGCTGTTTAATCATTCGGTAAAATCCTGATAGACTAGTCTCGGGTAGCCGGCTACCTGATCTTCTCTCAAATTTCCTAACTTAAAGCACAAAGACAGGATTTTGGCACCTAGGACCCTGAATGATGGATCGGCTCGCCTCGTGAGCGGGAATCCGGGCCTATCTCAGCATTTAAATCCAGATTAAAAACCCGTCTCTTCAGACTCTCTTATGGTTAAGACACCCTCCTCTCTGCTGCGTTGCAACGCTATTGTCTACAGCTGCATGCTGCTGAAGTCCTCTTAGGAGGATCCTAACATTTCACCCTGGTATGGGCTGAAGAGTGATATGGCAAAGCTGCCACTCTCCTGCTGTAAGGATTCCACCACATGCAGGCCTACAGGCTCTCCTTTCTTCTCTTGCTGTTCTTCCACAGACTCCCTGCTGCTGGACTCTGTGAAGATCCCGCATCCACTTCCACGCCTACTTCACTGTGGGGTCCCCGCAAGGGAGCTCTAGCGCTGATAAGAGTCTCTGCTCAGCTCCAGAAGCTGTGCTTGTTTCCTTTGGTTTCCACTGAATTTGGTGTTTCAGTGTCTTTGCTCGGTGGTCCACCAAAAAGACAAAAAGACAGATCAGACACATGTTTACAGCTGTGACTTGGCATTGAAACCGCCATTCGAGAATGTAGGGGAAATTTTTATTATTGTTATTGCTTTTTTAAATTTTGCTGATTAAGAAGTTTTTTCATTGTCTGAAACCAATCACACGCACACACACACACACACAGAGGGACACCATCACTCTTGATTATTTAGATAAAGTGCAATTTCTCATTTACTCATTTCTAGAGTTTAAAAGTTGTCTCCCTTTCATGTCATTTCTACACCTTGCATGCCCCCCCCCCCCCCTTCTCTGAGAATTTAAATACAGTTTGACAGGCTCATTGAAATAGCACTCTGCTTGTAAAACATTGGATGCTGTGAGGTCGCAGCCACCGTGTCTGCCCGTGTGTATCTGTGAAAGCCATCTTCCGTCCCTCATTTCCATCTTCCTGTTTGCGCAGCGGAGTATGACAGGGGCAGGCTGCAAACAAACAAATGAACACGATGGTGCATCCGGAATGCGTGTGGCAGGGCCCTGTGGGGCGGGCGGGGGGGGGGTGCTGTGCAGTGCCTCAGGCTCTGAGCGAGCTGCCCGCCCACCAGCCGCGAGTTTAGCGATGTGTGAAGATCATTAGCACGCCGCGGCCAGCGGGCCCAGGGCGGAGCCTTCAGACGGGGATCCGAACGGAACCGCTCACGCTGGCAGGATGTCAGGGCCGCGGGTGGAGAGGGGGAGTGGTTTCAGGCGCCCGTGTGGGGTCAGAGGTCAATGCGTGCTTGTTGGTGAGAGGGCTGTCAAATCACGTTTATCTAATTTCCTTTTTTTTTTTAATGGTCAGGGCTATACCAAGCTAACACAGGTAAAAATGGAAGAAAACCACATGTATACATGCTGTTGTGTGCAGTGCCACAGTCTCAGTTTCATGCTTATCAACAGTTCAGATGGTGAAAAATTGTTTTGGCAGTTTTTTTTTTTTTTTTTTTTTTTTCACGGTTTAACTATGTCATCCGTCTGCTTCTTGAGAAACAGAATACAGCATGTTATGTCTGATCAAAGGAAAATACATCTAACAAGTTTATATGACAGTGGATGGATAGAGTGTCACAATGACACATTTACACTCTTTCAGCATTTGGTATTGGCAGTCCAGCTTGTTGCAGATTAGTGAAACATTCTCCCGGATTCGTCTGTGAAAGCTGACCCACTGTTTGGTGCCGTAGACAAATCTGAAGTTCATGCTTCCATTGGCTGTCTGTGAGAAGATGCTACCTAAAACATCCCACTTGCCCGAGTAGCTTGAAATGGCACACTGTTATCTGGTGGACTGCATCTCTGCTGCGGACTCAACCAGAAGAAATGTGCTCTGAAGCAGAAAAGGAGAGTGGAGTTAAACTTGCCCAGTGAGCCGTTCAGTTCTGAACATTGCGGCGGGCTATGAGAAATCCTAAATATGATAACTAAAAGGCCTGTAAAAAAAGCATTTTTACCAGAACAGGTTTATGATACTGTTCGACAGGTGCAAAGAAAGGCTCATGTCCTTGATCCATTTAAAATTATGACATCAAAACGGGAGGGGGCTGTCTCCCGGCTTCATATACGCTTCTGACATCACAATTGGAATTACTGTCTCCCAGTTCCATTCCAAAGTTTCCATGGCGCTGGGTAGAGTGACCTGTCTCCCCACTCCATATAAAGTTTTGACATTACAATAGGAGGGACTGTGTCCTTTTTCAAGCCTCCTTGCTTATGGAACAGTGACACTATGAATACCATCCACATAGCAAACCCAAATCAACAATTCCACCCCTCTGAATATACCTAACCTTCATAAGTTTATCTTTTCTTAGAGGTTCATGGACATAACATTAATGAATCTTGAGATCAATTCAGAGTAGAAATATTATACTGTATATAAATATAAATTTTAAAAGCTCTAAAATGCAAAGCGGAAATATGTGACCTTGTTTGCTAGAATAACATGAGTTATACTGACATCTTGACAACAAATGCGATTGAATTTGAGCACTTAATCTTCAGAGTCAACCAGATCCGCACACAAAATTAACACAAAATAAAATATTGAATGAGGAAAATGCATAACCTTAATCCAATATTAACCATAAACCTGACATTACATTCATTCCATCCACTATTTATTGTTGCCTATCCCTACAACAATACATATCTCAAACTAGAGGAATTCATTTATTTACCAGATCCATGTAACCATGACAATATAAAATATTTAGATTTTACACAGCTGGAAACACGTCTGAGCCAACAGAAGAACATTCAGCATGTTGCAGGTCACTACAGCCATCACATCTAGGGGTTTCTTTGCTGGCATTGAATGAGCCTGTTGTGGCCGTTAAGCAGATCAAATGTACACTAAAGAAGCCCTGCAGAACTCGTCTAAAGTAAACAGGTGAAAACACTGCGCTGAGACCAGTCAACTGCTTCAGTGTGGGACCAGGGACTGAACACGGCCTCAGATTAAATCATAAAGAAAATCCTACAACACTGCTAACTAACTAATATAACTAATAAAAGAGCTACTGGCAGCAACTTAAAGAAACACAGCTATTTCATGCTCTAACACCACAGATATGGAAACAAACTCAGCCGACCCAGAGTTTTTGCTAACCAGATCACCAACCTGCACCATGTCAAAACACTGAACCAAGCTGGATAAGCGTCTATGAGAGGAGATGGAAATAACAAGTCTAGAGCAAAGGATAAGCCCGTAACTAGATAACCAGTTCTATCAATCACGTTGCAGTCAGGACAGCAAAGACTATTATAGAATGCAAAACTGAGACAACTTAAAATGAATACCACACATGGTCTTGTAATCACTTTCACATAACATAAAATGCTTATAAAAAAAAATTGTTGGGTATCTAATTTACAAGCTTCCATTAGAAAATGCAACTCACGCTATCAAAGTGATGGTTAAAGCAGAGGCAATCTTCAAACACATTAATATGTGTGACCTGGGAAATCCAAATGAGTCCCAGTGACCAAAAAATGAATTATTCATATCACTGGTAAGAAGAGATTGCAAGATTTTAATGATACTCAAAGATTAATTATCTGTCAGGCAATCACAGAGACATAACCACAGACTTTCAGGGAGTGGCCAATAGGTAGAGTGACAGGCATTTGAGCCAATTAGTGTTTCGTAAATAAGGTCCTGCCCTATTCAGCATCAAAAGCTTGACTATTTTTATTGATCATTGGTTTAGCAAATGTTAAACGAAGAACACATTGAAGCCTGTTTAACAATGCCTGGTCTTGTGTTAGTGTCTGGTGTTAAAAATTAAGAAGGACAAAAAAAAAATGCAGAAGAAAAAAATTGTAGTCAAGGGAAGTGACACATAATGATGTCAATAAACTGTCCTTTTCATATACCTTTGACATTTTTCACATAACAGACAACCTATATGGGGAGAAGCATAGGGATTTCTACCTATAAAAATGGACAGTACAATAGATGAAAGACAATATGTTCTGCTGAACAGTGAAATATGACTCATTTCTCTGTGTTAGGTAAAATAGACAGTCATCTTAGAGAGCAAGCTGTCACTGTGAGAAATGCCTTTTGTGTTAACGTGAGGGATTTCCTACATTGATATCTAAAGTAATTATTTTCCTTATTCTCCAGTATTTTTTTTTTTTAATATTGCTTTGCCCTGATTTTTTTTTTTTGTATTTTCACAATGATAATTTTACAATTGCAGGAAATTACTGTTCATTCAGACTACAAAAATATAAGAATGCCTTCAGAAGATAAATAAGTCATACCTAAATGTAGAAACAAAGCAGTATGTCCCACTGAGGCTGATTCATACCTCCAGGGTGGAGTGAGCCAAACGAGAAATGAACAAAATGAAAAGAAAAAAAATCTTCCAGCCAGAGGGAAGGACCATGGTGAAGATGTTGTAGTGTGAAAGATTTGGTCTAAAAATAGCCATGTTAGATATTAAAAAATAATAATAGAAAAGTAACCCGCAGTAAACCGCTGATGTTTATAACTGATTGAGGAGGATGGTGTTACAATAAATAGGTTCGTGTTATGGGGGCGGGGGTTGTGCAGGTAGGAGCTGGTTACTACATGTGGAATTGGGTACTGTGTGTGTTGTAAGGGGGATGCGGGCTGAGGAGGTACTGTGGACACTGTGATGTTATAGTTGTGGGGGGAAGGGGCTGTGGTGGTTGGTTACAGCATGTAGAGTTGGATACTGTGGTATTCTTGGTGGTAGAGGATTTGGTAACTGTGGTGTTGCTGGGTGGTTGTAAAGGGGTTGGTTGCTTTGGTATGGTTGTAGGGGAGTTTGTTACCGTGGTGTTGCTGGATGGTTGTAGAGGAGTCGGTTACTGTGGTATTGTGGGGGGAAGGGGGAGGCAGAGGGGACCATCTTGGCCTTGTTTGTGAGACGAGCAGCAGGTCTAGGCCCCGGCATGAGGGATGGGAGTTCTGCACGTCAGAGGGGCTGAGCACCAGCTGTGTCTGTGGCCCAGGAGGGAGGGGGGCGACGTAGGGAGGGGTGCGACGTGGGGAGGGAGGGAGGGGGGGTGACGCGGGAAGGGGGCGCGGTGGGTGTTGCCAGCCTGAAGGCGAGGAGGCGTCCTGGCAGGGCGGTGGGAGGACGCGGGGTGGGCAGCTGCTGCCTTTCTGCCCCTGCTGGCGTGGGGAGCGGGCCGAGAACAGCGGGCCGCCATCAGCGTGACCTCAGCGGCGTTTCGGGGGCTCTGATTACGGGCTCCGCGCCGGCCCGGTCGGCCTCCCTGCCAGGGTTGCGGGTGACTGATTGATAAATGTCGGGGAGCGAGTCCAGGGGGGCGCCTATGGGGGCCTGTCCCGGTCGCGCGGAACACGAGGAAATCAGACATCAGGCGGCGTCGTTGGAGGCTGCAGTTTTCCACGTCACTGCATACAGATGCCGCGCCATCTGTAACAGGCCTCCGTCAGAGCCGTCTTCCTCCCGATGGAAGACCACACTTTGTCTCTGCTCGTTTTTCTGCCGTAGAAAAAAGAAAGACGCTACGTGGGGCGGTACAACACAGTGGCGCGTGCCCAACAGCCCCCTTTACCACATCTCCTCTGTTTCCAACTTAACAGCAAACTAATGGATATGGATTTGCTATAATAATATTAATAATCACTTTAATTAGCGGTAGTTAAGTATTTGTTTGCTTTCACATCCTTGTCCAGGCATGCACGCTGAAGCTGTTAAGTGCCTTATTCCAGGCTCTGACTGCAGTGCCTCATGCGCGATGTCAACACACAACCCTCAGGTAATGAGGGCAGTACTTCCTCCTCTACGCCACACCGCCCCAGTGCTTTGGAGACTCCGGAACCAACACAAGCATTTAGCGCAATGAAACCGCATGCACGTGCACATGCGGTTGTTTCCGCGGGTCATCACACACGCAGTAATTGGCATCAAAGTTCAAACTGAGAAAAGGGAGGAGCAAGCCGTCTGTGATGAGAGGGTGGAATAAAACAAAACAAAAACAAAACAGCTAAATAACCATTATTGATTGATATTTCCATTACGACAATAGGGGCGCAGCAAGATTTTAAGATCGATTTAGGGACAGCAGTGCAAATGCAGAGAGTGGAACTGAAGCATTTTGTCCTGTGCTTGAAGATTATAACACCCTCCCTGTAGGTCTGATTATTTCCAAAAAGGACAATATTTTTATTTAATATGTTTGTTGTTGAAATGAGATGCAAGTTAAACAAATGCTATGACTGAACACAGACATTTGAGAGGTGTAACACTTCCACAATTTATTTGGAAGCAAGAACAAAAAAAAAAAAAAACTCTTCTAGCAATAATTATCAGCATTACATTGTATGCTTTCTGTCTGCCACGGCTTCTGCAGCTCTTTTTCCTGGGACAGGTGTAATATTGAACTGTCATTATTGTGGTGTTTTTCAATTCGACATGGCACACAATTTCCAGCTCAAATTACAGCCTTTTTTATTTTCGTGCCGTGTTATTTTTTTATTTTGTGCCACCTTATTTTGACACGTTTATTTTGTACAACGTGATTCTTTTCTCTTAAGAACCATGCATGTGTCATCTTCATAGATCTCTCTGAGGTTTGTGAAGATCCAGGCGGGTGAGTTGTTCTGTTCTCCGCATATCGACATCCTCTTTCTCTAGGTGATATGTAAACTTCAGTGAACTCCAGAATTCATATTGAAGTTACATTTCTCCCCTCTGGGTGAATTTAAAGACTATGAAACAGTAAAAACAAAATAAACGAGCATGCAAACTTTGGCTATGGGTGCAAACATTAATCTTTTTTTGTAGAGATGAATGTCATTTTGAAATGTTTTTTTTTTTTTTTTTGTCAGTGCAACTTCCCTGACAAAGTGAAAACTCTAAGAATTTTTTTTTTTTTTTCCCAAATACAAGTAAAGGGTCCCTCAAGGGTGTGTTTTAGCACTTCTCAAACATGATTTAAGAGCAAACTACTCAAACACAAGCAACAATCACCACCAGTGGAATGTCTAGGATTATACATTTTTAGAAATAATGCAGTTTGAGAATGCACAGGACACAGGACACGCTTTTCCATTGGGCTTTCATTTTATGCGTACGAGTCTTATTTCATTAACAAGGGAATCATCATTAAGCCATTTAGACAAGCTGTCCATGTTAATATGGCTTGATGGGAAAAGAACATTAAAAAAAAAAAAGTTCTGGTACGTGTTACAGAAATACAAAACCCAGTTTCTGAATGTGCCTTGTGGGAAATTTCCTCATCCCTTACACCAGGGGCTGGCAAATATATTAAGTCTCGGGCCAAAATCTGTATGAGCAGATGGTGGGCAGGCCAACCATAATTACAACAATTTGTATACAAATTGACCAAAATAGCCTACATAGCTCATCTGACAAGTACATTTCATTAATGACAATTACATTATTATTTTCTTACTTCAGTTAGAGTAGATGCACAATGAATTCAACATCTATTTTTACCTCTGTTGTAACTGCTACTTCCCTGTGCTGGTGGGAAACACCATAACTTTGCTAGAAGTTGTTTTAATGCTTTTTACATAGCTTGTTCTGTAGTAGCTAGCCAAAAAAGATGTGCTCGAGCAAGAGAAAACGTTGCCTTCACAAAGTCTAAAACTAAAGGTCGACAGGGAAATAAGAAACATATGTGTTCATCCTACTCTCATGCGCTAATGCCAGACCGTTTTGCCTCATGTGCACTGAAACAGTTGCCATAACTACAAAATGTAATCTGAGACACTATTTCAAAGCAAAGCACAATGCAAGAAAAAAAATACTGGCTACAATACTCTCAAGCAGCCAACCCCTTGCCTGTAACACCAGCTAAAACAAGAAGGCAATGACAGCATCAGTAAAAGTTTCCTGGCTTCTTATGCATGGCATAAGAGCATGCCTTTTACCACCAGTGACGTCTTTCAGCTGTGCCTGATAAGTTTTGGAATACCTGAGCATGCTGACAATAGCACAATAGCAAGACAATTTGGATGATGTTCAGCATCCTGTTCTTGATGGATCAATGGTGCCAAACACGTCCGAGTCTACTGAGTAACTAACTGACAACAGTAATGTACCCACTGTTTGTTTCTGTCAGTTATGTTGATGGCAAGGACTTTAAAGCTGAGTTAAAGCTGAGTTAGTTGAAACCAATGGAAGACCAAGCAACAGGCAACATAGACTTTAAGAAGCTGGTAGCTCTCTTTGCACAGCATGGTTTGTGGTTTTAGAGTAGGGGCTTCCTCTGTAACACAGAGTGGGGGAATCCAGTTGTGGGGTTGCAAAGAAACAAAGTAACTTTTACTGGAGTCTCGAGAATAAAAACCACGTTTTGTGCACAGAAACATGCACACAGTAGGGAAGCTCAAGACTGAGTTGGGAACCAGGGAAGTAGCAGGGCTTATACAGGATGCAAAACACATGACCAGATTAACTGCACACAGTCAAATTCGATTAACCAGAAATAGACAAGGCACAAACAGGAAGACAGGACCTCTGGTGGCAGTCTGGGGAAGCAGCAGTCTCAGAAGCCCTGACACCCTCAGTGCTCGGCAGACATAAGGGCCTGGTCAGCAGATTAGAGGTGATCCCTCCCCAAATTGCTGCCCTACCTTTTATTTTATTTTTATTAACCTTTATTTAAACAGAAAGTCTCTTGAGGTTAGGAGCCTCTATTTCAAGAGTGACCTGACCGGAAAGTCAGGAAGGAAACTGCAATTACGTGGAGATGTCATTGTCAAAATTTTGAAAATGACTTTGTCCGAGGGACATCAAGCACCCGGCATTTCTTTTCCTACAGGTTGTGTTCAGGAGCACCTGGTACCTGCAAAGACCTTCTCCAAAATGATATGAGCTGGTTGAGTAATGCTGCCAGCCTAGGAGCATGTTGGAGGTTTTTCTGGGAAAAAGGAAACTGAAGGCAGCAGCGGACCTCGCTTTCTGAAAAGCCAGGAATTTCTGGACAATCTTGCTTGTTTAAAAAAAAAAAAAAACATATGTGCATTTGAATCCTTTAAACATGCAGCGCAAGTGAAACACAAACCATCATGAACCTGACAGAAGGGCTTGATGCCTTTGGAAAGACAGTCGACGTGTTCCTCTCAGACATGTCATCCAGAGGGCTACTGATCTTCAGCAGACTGACAAAATCACCTGGGAGAAGGATGACTCTGCACTGTCACAGAGCACATGAGAAACTTCCTCACGCAGCTGAGTGGCCACTCCTCCACCCGATCTGACTTCAGCATCCCTAAGGATGCACTCACATTTGGTCATGATCTGCACTCAATCAGCCCACGTGGAGGACTGCTTTCATTCAGCTAATTGGCTGGAACTGAGTTCCAAGTTCCAAATATCCCTCCAGATCGGCACTGCTTTCAAAAGTGCCAAATCGACAAGCTTTTCCTGGGTGTCATTCTCTGAAGAAACCTGTTCTACTTTCGCCAACGGCGATTTGGGTCCATCTCTGTATGTGAAATGTCCATTACCTCAATGAATGTCATCAGGACACATGAACAGAACAGCAGGACTCTGCACATTGTTCTGACATCTGTTAGATCTGTCATCCCTGATTGTGCCGGAAGGAAAATATAACTTTTCACACTGAGTGACACAAATAAGTTTATTTCTCCAATTGAAACATTGTGTATCATCGGTGCGTCAGCCAGCAGTGTTATTTGATGCTGTTCATATACATATATGCTGGTTTATTTTCTCATTACAGTTCCTGGAGATAGACAGCAAAGCTGTGATATGCAGACACCAAAGAATCTCATATTTTGCCTGGCTGTGAAGTCCCAGCACAGATCAGATAATATTAGTTATGGACTTGAAATTTTGCAATTCTCTAATCCGTCAAAACCTGTCACACACTTACAAGGGAAACTGAAATAAATTGCTTGACTGATTTTTTTTTTTTCCTGCCTGATCCACTGAAGCTATTAGAATAGATTGCTAAAGACATGCTGCTTCCAATCCTTTACATAAGTCTTTTTATAATATAAAACTATATAAAGATTAAAACTCAAAGATGCACGGAGTATGCTAAAGCATTGCTTACTGTATTCATGAGATGAGTGCACCCCGCAGCAATGGCTGGTAGGGGATCCTTTTATAAATGTATTACTAAAAGTAAAATCAACCTTACCTAGTGACTTACGGAGAGTAACAAATCCCCAATGTAACTTGTGGACCATCTCAAATGATTGTTTACGCAGCAATCTAGCTATCTAAATTGCAGTGAAAGTCTCTATCTGTACATATTAGAGCTAACTTTGCAACATAGCTATCTCAGGCCGAATGGTGGTAGTAATATACTTATATAACCATCAGTGTTACAATACAGACTTCCTCTCTCATAAGTGTTACAGAGCATTTTATACACAAACATAATGTATATATGCAAAATATGTATGCATGTATAATAATGTACAATGTATGTATAATAATGTATGTATCAATATATAGAAGGTACAGCTTTCTACTGGTAGGATGCGCTAACACATTTTTATTTTACAGATCCTCATTGTTTCAATTTTAACTCCATTGTTATATAGAAAATGAGCAGGAAGGATGCTCTATGTTACTAATAAGACATACTATACTAATAACATTTCAGATAACAGACGCTGATACATTCATGTGGCAAACGTCCCGAAGGACATCAACTTTTAACTATTTACATATTTACACACCTCTCAATAAAATTCTCATGAAGCTTGTTGCACCGTGTTATTTCGTGTGAGTGTTGCATCTGTGTTAGTTCTTCCTGCGCTGTGCACACTCACTGCTGTTGGAACTGCAGGTGAGTGTCGAGGGTAATTGACCGTCCGTAATCACTGTACAGAGTCCAATAACGAGACGCTATGTCCAAAGCCATGCGATGCCTACATCACAGCACGCTATCACAGGTTACAAGCGAATTGAGCTTGGTCTGTTCATTTACAGGGCAACAGGGTCACTGTATGAATGCAATTATGAATTTGCATTTTGTGTTCTGTTAAGACATTGAGAGATTAACCATCTGTAGACAACAAAGAGCATAAGATAAATTTCGCTGATGATTTTTTTTTGTGAACCAGGCATCAATTTACTTATCAGTTACACATGGAAACTCATTCTGTAACATAAGTGGCTGTTGGTTTTAAAATGCTTATCATTTGTAGAAAGCACCAATCTTGACTAGCTCAGGAAAGGCTGATAATGGACAGAGGTTAAAACATATATGCATCCATACCTTGTACAACATCATCACACATGTAAACAACCTACCCTGCATTGCTTCCTGTTAAACTGGCTTCTCACAAGCATGAAGAAAAAAATGTCTTAAAGAGCCGGTGGTGGTAGTTGACCACAGGGAACATTCCCTGACAAGTGCTCTTCAAAATGGGGTCCCCCAAGCCCTCACAACCCCCTGCCCTTGCAGTGCCATAGCCTTGTACTCATGTAATCACATACACATACACTGTGCAAGTATCATTTAACGATACATTTTGACACACTATTTATTGAATGGGTGGAACTTATGTAAGATTCCTATTACACCTATACAGGTGTAAAGCTAGAGGAAAGTAAAGTTTGATCGAGCATTATGTTATTGTTTGGAATGTTATTAAATTATGACATGAATCTTTCAGGAAACAGAAGGGAAATGTCAGATTCACAAACATTAAGCACACACGAAATGTCATCTTGCTTTCTCTCTCCGATAATGAGGCATGAAAGTCTATGATCTTTTCACTGTGTTGTTCGTGATGTACCTTATCCAGGACAGCTTGCATTCGACAGATCATCCACATGCAGAGCTGGATAATTGCCCAAGCAATTCAGGGTAAGCGAAGGGTGAAAAAACAATGTCCTTTGAAGGTCAAAGCAGGGAATAAAACCTGCCACCTTGTGCTTACAGTGACTCCTCCCTTCCCACCATGCACTGCTGCTGCTCTCATAAGCACAATGTTGCATGGCCAAAGCACAGTGCACTGCAGCGAGCGGCGGAGAACGACAGTCTGAGTGTGTCAGTGTAGAGCATCATGCCTGTGATGACGGAGAGGGCTTCACCTGTACACAGGTGAACTCTCTGACCTGCGTTTGTGCTGGCACAGTGTCCGTCCCGAGGCCGTGCTCCTTAATCTCCTCTGCTCTGAAAGAGGAGAGGCCATATCGAATGGCACCTTTAGAGTCTGTCTCTGTGGAACAGCAAGAGTGGGGTCTCCCCCCACCCCACCCCCCCAAAAAAAAAAGAAATTCTATAAGTATCTCTCACATGCATCCTCTTCTGTTCCTCACAGCTAATAGTTTCAGTGTCTCTTTGTATCTCTGTGTTCCAGCGTTTCTCTGTTTCTGAGTTCCAGTAGTTCCCTTTTCTCTGTCTTGGTGTCTGAGTTTCAGTGTTTACCTCTGTCTCTTGCTTCCAATGCTGGTCTCTGTCTCTGGGTTTCAGTGTATTTCTGAGTGTCTCACTTTCAGTGTTCTTCAGTGTTCCTGGGCTCCAGTGTCTCACTTTCTTTATTATAGAATAACTGTAGATCTCCAGGTACCAGCATCTGTGCTTCCAAGGAACTACAAACCAAAAAGCCAGTAGTGATCAGTTTCATGTTTTGACTGCATCCACTACCAGCTCTACCCACTCCCTCCCAGGGCTAACAAACCAGGACAGAAAGGAAGGTTTCATATTCCTTTAAGAAGGTGGCAGATATTGTAGTAGTTGACAGCAAAAAATGTTCAAAAAGTAATTTTTTAGGAAAAAAAAAAAAAGTTTGCTCTTAGGTTTATAGTACTCTGCGTGGTTTATTATTAATCTGTCCTGAGATCAGCTAGATAAAATATGTGCTGGAAATAGCCCTCGGCTACATTGTTTTCCATAGCTATTACTCAGTATAGACTACCGTCTGTCTATCCCCAACAGCTTTTTTATTATTCTAGCAAGCTATGAGCAGCACGTATTTGAGCTGGATAATCAGATGATCAATCAAAAGTACTCCATACTGTAATCCCTTAAAGTCACTTTAAGAGCTACAGTGGTTCTGTAAAAATAAATTAATTAATTAATACTACTACTACTGCTACTATCTCCTGCGTGAGGCTCTTGCTTAACCTGACACATAGGGCAGTATAAAAGCACCCTGAACCAGAACTCCCTCAGCTTCCAGTTTGGACAGTTGAAGAGTCCTTAACAGGTCTCCTTATCAGAGAAACTCTGTTTCTGTGCCTTAGTGGTTCTTGTGGACCTGTTAACATTGCATTACTAATGAACTGTTGTCACCTATTCTCCTGCTCGCTGCAGCTGTATGTTAAATGGGCTTGAGTAGTGTTATGCTCACACTCTGGGTGTGTCTGGGTGTGTTGTGAGCCTGGTCTGACGCTGTTGCTCGTTTAAACTGGATGTCGCTCTGGATAAGAGCACCTGCTGAATGCATGTAATGCATGTAATGTAAATGGTCACAGGTATGAAAGCACTACAACAGCTGCACAGCAGAGTACAGGGTGCTCAGAAGAGCTCAACCAGGCTGTGTGACGATGATGAAGATGATGAGGGTAACTGTCACACACTATGAGGTCACAGTGCAACCGTGGAAACAGTGTCTGTGTGTGTGTGTGTGTGTGTATGTGACACGTACACACGTTTCCATTCAAAGACTCCTGACCAGTGCAGATGCAAAATGATCTGGACAGCAATTATAACACATTTTTGTTTGTTGTTTGCTTACGCAGTAACTTTTCGAGAAGGAGCACCACTTCCACAGCTATGCAAAAAGGAAAGAAAGAAAGAAAAAAAAACAGATATAAACGATGCCAAAATGAGGACAAACCAAAAATAAAATGGAGTCAAACACTAATTGCCCACATCTAAGAAGGGCTGTTTGTGATTATATGCTGATTCACTATAATAGGATACACACCAAGCAGTTTTTACAGTCATTAACAAGTTTTGTGGGATAAAACAGTGTCATGACACACATAAATCAAACGTATGGGAGCAGCCTGCTGGAAGAGAGAGGGGCTGAAAATAGCATCTGAACCTGAGGGAACGCCCTTCTCTCACACCATGCAGATTCGCACTTGGAAAAAATCAAAAACACTCATTCATTGGCCACGCTAAGGAGACCTGTCTTTTGGTCTTTCTGGAAATAACACGAGGTTGCCCCGTGGCGAGAGTAATTGCTTGCCACTGAGGTCATCCTTTGATTTGGCAGCCGTTTGCTTATCTGTTCTTCAGGTTCGCAGCAATTTCCAGCTTGGTAGCACTAAAAAATTATATATATATATATATATATATATCTCCATGGTTACGCTTTTTTGAAAATGAACATGAGAAGGTTGCCATGTTAAATTAGATTAAACACTGTAAATGGATTTGATAACCGCGGCTCAGAGAGAAACGGCGAGCCGGCCTTCCACTACAGGCGACCTCTTTGATCATGCTGCCATTTTGCACTAGGTATGAGAAACAGAAGTAATTTGCCGCAGATTGGTGCGCGTGTGTGTGTATGTGTGTGTGTACGTGTGTATGTAGGTGTGTGCGTGTGCCTGTGTGTGTGATTGTGTGTGTGTGTGTATGTGTGATTGTGTGTGTGTGTGTGCATGTGTGTGTGTGTGTGTGTGTGTGTGTGTGTATGTGTGATTGTGTGTGTGTGTGTGTGTGTATGTGTGTGTGTGTACATGTGTATGTAGGTGTGTGTATGTGTGTACGTGCGTGTGTGTGCATGTGTGTGTGTGTGTGTGTACGTGTGTGCGTGTGTGTGTACGTGTGTGTGTGTGTGTGCGCGTGAGTGTGAGTGTGTGTGTGTGTGTGTGTGTGTGTGCACAGAGTAACAACTCTCTCATCAGGCTTTTGCGGAGGCACAGGTGCTCTCTTTGACAGCAGGCAGGATGCTTTACAAACAAATTATTTTCTAAAAACATCCCATTTAGATCACTAGAGAGAGACGTACTGATATGTATCGCCGGAGATCAAAGTAAGACTCAAGGTTCTTGCATCGCATTATATCTTCAAGTGCGACAAACTCGCTTTCATGTGTTTTTGAAAAATTACCGAACAAACCTGGAGTCGTCCAGAGGCATTGTCTGAGGCTCAAATGAATCAGTGGGAGTCCTTGCGGTGATTGACTGTGAAGTATTTATTAAAAAAAAAACAAAACACATAAATAAATACAACAAATATATGAAACACACAATGATAGTTTTAGTTGATAGGGAATTTTGGATAAAGGGCCAGGACAGAGATCGGTGCTGATGTTGGGAACATTCCGGAATGCAGCGCCATGGGAACAGGAACACAGTCTGAATGTGGGAAGTAACACTGTTCAGGGGTGCAGAGAGTGATTGGGGAGAAATGCGACTATATATGGCCATCTGTCTTCACTGTCTGCTTGTACATGTGAGCTATTGTTTGAACTAAATGCTTCTTATACTGATATTGATGTTTTCCACACACAGTACATTTACTATTTTAAGTACCATAGGGAAAGCATTCCTCTTTCTAAAGCACTTTGTATTTTTGCTTGTTATCTTGGAGTCAGCCAGGAGACTCAAGCAAGCGGCAGGGTCTGATGTGGAGCATATTTGTGGGATTTTAAATAAACAATGCGCACAGTCACACACATATATGCATTCAAGCAAACACACACATGCACACACGCACATGTACAAACGCACATACATGTATCTGTACAAATGCAGAAACTGTCACCTTTGAATGTGCAAACACACACATGTGCACAAGCACAAACATTCATGTACAAATACACACACACAATGTGCTTGATACACTGGGATTCAAGAATGCCATGTTACAGAAGTCTGCTTGTTCTTAAAATGGCTGTTCCTGTAAATACAAAAATAATGTTTATTTTCTTCTGAATCTTCGGATGTGTGAAGATGAGAGCATGGTGTCAACACTGACCTGACAGGTTCAGCCCACAGTCATTTAAAATCATTTCACTCTCGTTCTTCTCCGAAACCTCTGCATGTATTGTACTCTGTGATAGGATTAATGCTTATTTAAATAATCTCAAATAATTTTATGAGCTTGCTCATTTTCTTTTCTTTTTTTTTTTTGAAAAGAACAAAATTACACATTGCATATTCTTGCCCTTGGGTCTGCAGAATGGAACCCATAAAAGATGCTTAATGTCAAATTTCACACAACAGTGAGCCTTTCTGCCAGCCGCATCATGAATCATGTATAACTAATGCATTGCCTAACTTTTCCACATGTTGGACGTGCTTTTCCGTTTGGCAAATTTCATGGCCACCCCGCCAATCAACCTATCATGTTTCTCCCATAAATTGTCATAAATTCATTAAGATATCTGATGGTTGGGTGTACCAGACAGGTCTATGTCAGTATTCTTTTTATTGCCATTATTAGAGTATGTAAGAGATATTTATCAAAGTAAAATTTCACATACACAAAGAGGACAGAGCAGTTGGATAAAGGTGACTTTGGGGATGTTCAGCTGAATAATTGAGATTTCCTGAAAGATTAACATGTAAATACATTGCAGTATGATTATGAATGATTCAAATTTACAAACAAAGCCATTGGCTCTGTCACCAAATGAGCAGAATATAAAAGCTAAACCCTTTAAGGAATGTATTCAAAACGCATACATCAATATGCAAAAATGTATTTTTTTTTACTCACTTTTAAATGGTGATTTATTAAAATAGATTTTAAAAATGTAATATGCATATTCAGTACATAATGACAACAGATGCAATCTGTAAAATGACCCAAGATGACAGTTCTTTAATGTACACCAGCAGTTGTAACTTATGAAGTGCAGTCGTGTTTGCAGAAGTCTACAGTTCTTTTGCATGGCTGGCACACTAATTCCCCAGAGCTTTCGCCGTTTACTTACTGAAAAAAAAAATATATACTAATACATCCTTTGGCTTTGCAGTTCAATCGCAAAATAACTATAATGTGCAGAGCATAGTTCATGGATGTTAATCGTTTGTGACAGATAAACGGCTGTAGCAAGATTTCAAATGCCTTAGAAACAAGTTATACAAATATGCAGGACCATTCGGGGCTCTGCATTTCCATTGTAATAAAGCCCAGGATACAAATGCTTTCAGTCTAAAGTGCTTCAATTTTTCAGTTGCTGACAGACTTGCTTTTTCAGGTCTGCAAAAGCACTTAGATCATCATTAGAACACAATTTACCAAATCCTTACTCTAATGGCTGCACAAGGCTCCCCCAGTGAAGCCGTTTCGGTTCTGCTCTCTCTAAGAAGCTGGAACACACGACTACGTGAAAGCATCTCGTTCCTGGCTGGCACCATCACTACATGGACGACCCAAAGTCGGGTGTCGAGGAAGCAGAGGAACAGCACCCCGGATGAACGGCGTGGTGTTTATCAGGTGAAATGAAAAGGCAGCCTCTCCCATGTTCCGGCTCTGTCTGGAGGGAAAAGCTGAGGAGTCTGGAGGGGGAAGTCAGGAATGCACAGTCCTGCATACAGCTCAGACACGCGATGACGTGGTCACCCTGGACACCAGTAATCAGGAGGGCTCCATGCTCTGTTTTCCTACCTGGTTCAGCTGAGGTAGCGCTCCTCAGCTCATGGGTACTTCAAAGCGTCCTTCTCTAGGGGGTAAATAATTTTAGCCAATAACAAACCCGAAGGGGCCAGCATTCTGGCAAAACACTGGATTTAAACTTTTGAACTGAAAATGTTTATTATTAGGTTATAAATACTAAGTCTGAACACCTTTGGTCTAAGCAGTTGTGACCACTGCTAAAGTTGCTCAGTTGAAATGATAGAACTTTTTCCTGTGAAATACACAATGCAACATGCCTTACTGCAAAATCTTCTGTGACTGAGAACAAGAAAAGTTTACGTATAAAATCATGCTTTCTTAAAGATCTTTCACTTCAGCAGAAGTGCAAGGCAGTCAAATAAGTGGTATTCACTTTTAAAATTTAAATAGCTCTGCCGCTATGAAAGATGGAGATGCTTGTTTGAGACTCTTCGCCCACTTGTCAGTCAGGAAACCCAAAGTTATAATATCTTCTGACTTCAGCTGCCAAATGCATTTGAAATGCTTGTTACTTAAAACAAATTCTGTCAATTCTGTTTATTTTGGGGGAGAAAAAAAAAACTTAACTGTCAATTGTACAATTTTGCAAGGTACAGCACCTGGTATATTTGAATTGCTTTGTTTTGAAGTCTGAAGGGAACTTGTCTGGTCCAGGCAGTTTGTATGTAATATACCTGCTCTCACACACCATGCAATCTAATCAAGGAGTTCCCAACCTTTTCTCACTTTGGTCCTCTGCCTTGAAGTGTTTAGAGATTGTATGGTTGCATCTCTGTGCTTGGATGCCTTTAGGGTACTGAGAAGTGGGAGACTACAGGTATGGAGATGTTCCTGAAGTCTGAGCAGAGGGTTAATTAGCAGGAGGAGAGGGCAGCAGTGTAGCATAGTGGTAAGGAGCATGGATCATAACTGAGAGGTTGCTGGTTTGATTCCCCTTTGGTGCATTGTTGCTTTACCCTTGGGCAAGGTACTTAATGCAGAACTGCCTCAATAAATATCCAGCTGTATAAATAGGCAACGTGTAAAAAACTGTAACCTGCGCTCTGCATAAGAGCATCTGCTAAATGACAATAATGTCGTGTAAACTGGAGGCGGTGACATCTTGGCTGTGTGTCCGAGCCGGTGAGAGACAGCAGAGTAAGAGGTGGAGCAGTTGCTCGGGGTGGCTGTCTCCGCCCTCCTAGGCCAGGCTGTCAGGTTATTTTGAGGTCTCCTTCTGGTCAGCTGCGCTCCGGCCGGGGAGGTACAACACACAGACACAGCAAGGTGAACTCGTGCACTCCGCCTGATGATGAGGTCACAGGGTCTGCGCTGCTCTGAGAGAACCACAGCGTGTGTTTTCTGTGCCATGAGAAAAAGTATAGCCTTCGCTCTCAGTCGTTTACTGTTTTTATGGCAGAGGTGTGAAATCAGCTTAGGGGAAGTGTTGGGTATCAAACACATGGCAGGTCACTCTGAGTCCGGTGCTGGCTGCCTTTACATGTTTTCCTTTTCATAAGATTATAGCTCAGCAGTTAGAGGTGTGACTACCCTCACAAAGGATTCTCCTAAAGCCATGTTTTATTTAAATATATAATACAACACTGCCTGACTCATTCCTCCATTTATGTGCCATTTGGCTGACCTTTCTTACTTATTTGCCACCCCCATTCACTCCACATTACTTAGAAAATTGCGCTGTCCAATAGATCCTATTCAACACGCAAAACACTTGATCTATTATTATTTCTCCTCAACATCCTACTTAATGTCAGTTTCTGAGCATCACAGATAACTGACAAGCATAACTGCATCAGGGTTAATAATAATAAAAAGAAAAAGCATAACGCAGCATTACCCGATTTTTGAACTCAAATTGCTAATTCGGAAGTAAACCAGCACGCCAGATGCACGTGAATTGTCCCAGGAAGGGCTGCGTCCCGCGGAGGAGAGAGTTTATATTCCAAACAGATGGCACGTGGGACGTTAGCGCTCCTGTCCAGCACGTCCCTCTCCTGGAAGCCTCTTACCATCACAAGGACATTTAGTGTACGTACCGGCTCTACAAATCCTCGTTCCGGTCTCCTGCGGGTAAAACCACCGCGCTACAAGCGGAAATTGAGGTCTGGATATATGACCATGTTTTAGAGGGAGGGCAGGGACTCTGGCTCGCTGAGTGTTATGTGGACTATAGATTTGTTATTTTTCCAACATTGCGGTGCTTTGTTGGAACCCTGCCTTTTTCAGGCCTTTTTATCGGCTTTAGGGTAATGTTTGCTGCAGGCAATTGAGATTGTTATGCATAATGCAGCAGTGTTTGTGTGTGTGTGTGTGTGTGTGTGTGTGTGTGATTTTGTGTGTTTGAATGTGTTTGCGTGCGCGTGTGTGTGTGTATGTGTGTTTGCGAGCGTGTGTACTTCTGTGTTTGTGTGTGTGTGTGTGTGTGTGTGTGTGTGTGTGTGTGTGCATGTGTGTGTGTGTGTGTGTGTGCATGTGTTTGTGTGTGTTTGTGTGTGTGTGTGTGTATGTGTGTGTGTATTGGCTGTAAGCCTTACCTTACCACTATATGAAATGAGTTTGGCCCTGGTTCTCTTCATTGACCTAAGCTGAAAATCCATGACTGACAATGTCAAAACCAAGACATCTGTGAGAAAGAAATTTTTAAAGTGTCATTGATCAAAATGTACAATGACTGGACCGTATATTTAAAATTGCTGTCCCTTTTGAACAGTGTGGAACATTTACTGGAAATGGCCACTGCCACCTGTGCTAATGGGTGCAAGCTATCCACATGTTGACTGATTATTTCACAAATTGAAGCTGTTTTCATGAAATGGCGAAGGTTACTGTGAGTATGGCTGTATGACGAAAGGTAGTTTTTTGGTATGGATCGTTGTTTGGCACTATGTAAACATTATAACATAATGTAATATTCGTCTTTATTTAGTCACTGTGTAGTTGCTCATGTTTGTCTCTCTGTTATGGTATGCTCTAATGTGGTCTACCACACTGACATGTTAAGTCACTCACTACACTGCGCCCTCATAGACAAACTGCCACCAAATATTTTGTGCCACACTGTCTCCATTCTGCCCGTAGAAAGCACTGGATGCAAACACACGGAACCAACATTCCAGAACCAAACTAGAACTCAAAACACAAATTCACATAAACAGATTCATGGGCTGCATAATCACAGAGCCAAACTCATACAAAACCACAGAACCACACCCATACAGCACCATCTCAAGGAACAGGACTTTGACCAGAACAGTGTTTGAGTGAGGTCCAAGCACACTGCAGTGTCTGTGGTATGAAGAAATTAGGTCAGACAGACCATAAAAAGACCATTACTATGAGTATTTTCTGCAAGGCTAAGGAGCAATGGGTGTGGTTCTGCTGCGACTCAAACTGGCCTCATCCAGGCTTGGATTCAGGGCAGGAAAACTGTAAGGCAGCTAAAGCAACAGAGTTTCATTGCTGCCTTGAACACATGAATTCAAAATTCCCAGGGTGTACCCAATCAAAACGTAATAAATAATAAATGTCCTTTTTAATATTACAAGGCATTAAATGAGATACCCTTGATCACAAATTTACAGAAGAACATAGTGGTATCAGTGAATATTTAAGTGCAATTACAGACTACAGTGATTTTTTTTCTTTTACGAAAAAAAAAAAAGTTTTAATTACAGGTGCACTAAGAAGCAGTCATTGCACTACTGTGTTATTAATGAACAGTCCACTGCCTTACATATTCACTGCCTCACACTCACACACACACACACACACACACACACACACACACGCACACACGCACATACACTCACACTCACACACACACACGCACATACACACACACACACACACACACACACACACACACACACACAAACAAAAAAAAGGCTTAATGTAAGAAGAAGCTGCAGAAAAATCATATAATGGTGAATTTAAATATTCTAAAAAAAAAAATCACTGAGTTGCTGCTAACCATGTTAATATAGTACTTATGAAACTGCAAAAAAAAAATTCATCAGATTCTGTCGTGTTTAAATGTGCAATACATTACGATTTGCACCGCTAGACTCCTGAACACCCTCCCCCCGTGGTGTCAGTGGGAGGCCCATGGGCTCCTGGCCATCAGTCGGAGGAATTTATTGCACAGGAATAACTGCAGGTGAGACTGCTTCACCTGCCCATGCAGGTGGTAGTCATTGGCTTTAAAGCAGAGTGTGAGTCAGGAAATATCACAGGTAACCCTCACAGCAAGGTCATAATAATAAATCCAATCACATTATATAAGCTCACAGATGTCTTTGTGTGGAACAGAGGGGAGAGGTGAGTGTATCACACGCAGTCGATAGGGACTGATGACTAGGCATTATGGGGAAAGCAGGGGGGCAGGTTGGAAAAAGTGGCCTTGGCCCTCAGGGTGGTTTGCAATTTTGTAAATGTCTACTTTTCTATACAGCACAAGACCGGTGTTAATGCAGCTACCCTCTTAGCTTTAGTTGGGATTCTAGCTTCAGTGGTGTACACAGAGGGGCAGTTAAGATGCTCTTTGGAATGCCTGATTATAAAGCGTTCAAGCATCTTGCACGAATCCATTTTCAAGCGTCGCACAGGACCGTTTTCACGAGCGCTAGTCCCGGGGGCACAGCGTGCACACTGGTTTCTTTCCAGCTGAGCTCTCCGTTTGGTCTCAACGAGCCGTTAGTCTAACACCGATCTGGGTTTGACATCACATGGCTGCTAGTCACTGCTAGTCTTTTGTGCAAGAAATGTGCTGTGCATGTGGGGTGTTGGTGAAAGATTCAACAAAGTCAGATTTTCTCCTCAGGTCATATTCAACCTTAAACAATTCAGCAATACCAATTAGCATCCAATTTAATTGATTAAAATTAATTTTAGTTCAATTAAATGCTATAGGGTAAAATCATTATATAAGCAATTAAACTTAATTGATAAAGCTGTCACATTTAATGCTGAGTGAGATACTGAGACAAATATAAGGGATAAAAGCTTTTCATTTGGTCTCATCTGTTCAGCGCAAACACACCTTTGAGACAAAAAAGTAATACAGCTCTATCCAAGGACTTAAATCTAAATAATAAATAATTATAGATAAATAATTCTCAGATGATGTCAAACCTACATCAATATTAAACCAACAGCTCTGTCAAACCAAAGGACATTGAAGTAGTTGATTGAACAAAAAACAGCACACGTTGTCCCCCCAAGACCAGATTTAGGAGACACTCTTTCACAGACAGAATATATTAAAACTTTACTTGATTCTTGAGTGGAAAAGCAGTTCTTTTTATAGCACAACATCTGTTGAGAATATTTTATGGTCCACAATCATAATAATCATTTTGTCTTTGTTAGACAGCAAAAGTTTGGTATAAAATACTGCTTTATGTCTCTAGGGTATGTTTCTAGGCCATGTTGGCCATCAGCATCTGGTTACAATGACGTGCCGGTTCCATGACAGGGAAGATATGTTAGTTCATATTTCAAGATGCATACTAAACGCAATGGCATAATTATTTCATATAATTACCCAGATGAAACTGACAATAAGTCTGTAATATTCTTATATATTGACATATATTACTTACAGAGGCAGGGGAAAGCTAGCTAATCCAGCATGGTTTGATAACATTTACCTTTATCATTGATACTGTATCAGTGAACGTCCAGGCTCCACGTGTGGTTTCTTTGGTAGAGTCATTTCTTCAGCCAGCATGTGTGAATCCAGTTCCCAACAAGCTACAGCAGCTAACCAATAAAGACTCAGACCCAAGAGCTCAGTTCATTTCTCCTCAGTGATCAGCACCGCGTTTGCTTGAGAAGCTGAACAACAGAAAGCCATTCAGCGTCTGGCCCTGGAAGGTGTGTGGTCCACGCTGCAGCCTCTCGGGGCCTCGATTCATTAGCTTTTTGCGAGTCGTTAAGGCTCTGCTGGCTGGTGCGACGCTGGTGTCCGCTCTTTCAGACAGGATGGCAGCCGCGCTGCCCCGACATCAAAGCGTTCTCACACATCACTCAAGCGGGAGTGGAATGACAAGGAGAATGAGTTCAGACAAACTTTACTGAGCCGACGCCAAGAGCCAAGCCCAGAGATCACAGGATTCTGATCCTCGGAGCGAGAGGATAAAGGGGTAGGTGCTCTGGATGAAAACACTTCTCCACCCTCTTCTGTTTTTTTTTTTTTTCTTTTTTCTTTTTTTTTTGGTAATATCCTACTGCTAGCACCAGTGCTTATCTCTCCTGTCTGGGTTTTCTCTTCGTTTTCTTAGAAGTAAGTGGAGCACTACTTCTCAGAGCATTGGAGTTTGGTATAACTATTGCGTGGCCATTTTATTTTATTTTATTTCATTAAGATTACAACTGCATAGTTTCCCAGCTTTTTAGTGAAGCGAAACAATTGTACACATTCAGGTATATAGCTTATATGGCCATCTTGCCATTAGAACAGCATAGCTCTGAGTATTATGCACTGCAAATATTCAACTATACAACACTATACAATAGTCACTTATTCAGCTCTGGTGAAGATGAATCAGGCTGTCTTGGGTTGCACTTCATACATTTCATAAGGCTTTAATTTTAGGAAACATATTATGTTGCACTAATTATTCAGCACCATTAGTCTTTTAAATGTGATTCATTTAAATGTATTGTTGGAGTTGATTTGTTATTTCTAAAATGTCAGAGGACTGAGTAAGATTACTTTCTGTGTGCAGCAGTTCGAATGACAATTGATGTATGTTCATAAAGCAATATAGCATGGTATTAAAATAATTACCTACTGTCATGGCATGGTAAGTCGGAACTGAGATAAGCCATTTACATGGTGGTCTTAAGTGAAATACACATTAAAGCTGCCGTCCAAATATTTGCCATTCCACATCATTTGTGTGCGTAGTCGCTCAGCATGTTCGAAACAGAAACCCTGTGTTTTCACACGGCTTGAGACTGTGTTGCGAGGAGAACACAGTGGTGTCTGCAGGTGCTCTGATGGAGATGAGCCTAACACTGCACTACGCAGCGGTGTGCGCTACGCAGCGGTGTGCGCTACGCAGCGGTGTGCTGCTGTGGTGCTGGTGGGCCTGTTTTTGGACTGCGTCTTTTCCCGTGGCAGATGTGTGGTGTGTGTTTTTCCTTTCCCTTCTGTCTCTCAGGCTGTGGTTGCGGTTGTGCCGTGTGTTTTCGGCTTCGTCTCCCGGTCCCACTATTCCGAAACGGCAAAAAGGGTCACGCCACCCTGAGCGTCTGCATTTTAATTGGCCGTCAGGGTAATATTTGGATCTGAAGAGAGGACTGTTCGGTTGAGCCAGAATCTGAAACACTTTTCCCTCCTCCACAGGGGGGACGAGGAGGTTTGCGAGCTCTCCAAAAATACGCAATTGAGCGCCCGGCACGATTATGCCGCTGCCAACGCAACAACACCAAATCAAAACTCAATGCTACCGCGTGCCGATCTCAAGCTGTGAGCACAAAACGGTTTTACAAGAGAACGGCTAATATGCTAGTTATCGCATCCAAAATGTGTCATCTCTGTAGGTGTAATGAGTCGCATTTTTTTTTTCCACAATGGATGCAGGCCTGTACCTAATGTTGTGAGCCATGTGATGCAGTCTCACACTTGCCTGTGTTGGGTTCATTAAATGTGGCTATCACTGCCAGCTGAGCACTGAAAGGCTTTTAGAAGCCTATCAAAATGCTAACTATCACAGGAGTATCAGTGGAAGAAGACTGATTGCCTGACATATTCAGACAGGATATGTCTATTGTATGTGTATGTGTTTTTTTCTTAAACATACATTCCCCAATTTCACCATTTTGGAGTGAATATTGACTGTGGTTATTAACCTAAATAGCACTCCATGATTTTAATTGATTAAGTTCAGTACTGAGGCTAATCACATGATGAAAGGTTTGGATGGACCTCAAACAAAAATAGCTAAAAAACAGGAATTTTGTTTTACTTTAGCTGTATTCCTGCAAGGGGAACTGGCTTCAGAGGGTTCCTTCAATCTACAGCATTATCAGCTTGGGACAAATGACTGTGGGCAATAGGTAGGTACTGAATGTACTGTCTGATTTTGAGTCAGATATCATGTTTCGGAAAGAGGATTGTAAAAGTTTTTCAAAGGACTTCTACACTTCAAATACTAAAATTCACTCTAGTGTAAGTGTTGCTGTTTTCTTTGTATCAGATTTCTCTGAATTGGATCATTAGCTATCTTTCAAAGTTATAGGTTTATCTGAACAGTCTGTATTCAGTAACTATTATGATAAAAACTAGTGGTGAAAAAGTATGTATATGATTGCATATAGTGTGGGTTAAAAGCTATTCAGATATCTGGATTTTACAAAAGTGTGTGGCAAAGTCAGAAGAACAGTGCAGTGTTAGCAGTCACTGTGTGGGACTGCGGATGTTCTCTGTTTAAATAACCTCTTCTGTTTCACTGCAGTACTAATAGGACTTTAGAGCATCAGTGTGTCTCATTTAAGTGTGCCCTGACCCCTAACTCCGAAACCTTATACTCAAAACTTTGCAGCACACTTTTCAGACAGGCTTCTCAAAGGACTACTCTAAATACCGATTTTAAGTGCTGTTCAACGGCCTTCTGGTTAGTGTGTCCATCCTGACCCGGGGAGGTTGTGGGTTCAATCCCCCACTGAGTCGTACCAAAGACTTTAGAAAATGGTCCCCGCTGTCTCTCAGCTTGGCGCTCAGCATTAAAAGACCTGAATTAGGGGTGAAGACCTTGTGCCAGACTGCCATCCTGCCCACTTCAAGCCATGAAAATGGGAAAAAGCCTGACCTTAGTCACTCAGACCCAGACATGCTGACTGCTTTGCTCTAAATTTTCCTTTCCTCAGCTGTTTTTTTTTTTTTTTACTGGTGAAGTTTGTACTAACTGTTGTACTTGTTAATGTGTAATTAAACAGAAGAAACAGCTGCAGACGTGGCAGAGAACTTGATTGATATTTAGGTACGGTCACCTCAGCATGAGTGTCTGTCTCTGATCAGGTGTTGAGACACTCCTCTGTGTTCCGGAACATTCAGCACCCAGCCCCTGAAGGCCTCACACCCAGTTTTCACCGCAGTCAGCCAAAATTCTGAGGCAAATACCCAATTCGATGGAGAAACCGCCTCTGAACTGTATCTTCCACCACACAAAACGACCAGCAAACACAGCCATGTGTCCAGGTGGCCATGCTGGTCTGGGAGGCGGGGAGATGTCTCTGGTTATTCGCGATGCAGCACGGATCGGCCGTGATTCTTTCCTCTCCCGCCTGATTGCTTTCCTCTCGGCCATTTGAAAATTCAGCTCTACTTACCGGTTTCACTTATCAAAGCGGAACGCAAAGATTTGAGAGAGGGAGCGACCTTCATAATGCAAGTTTTCAAACTGTTTCTGCACCGCCACATATTTCATTTTCAGAAACGTAATACCGCTTTTGAAATGTCAGACGCATCCCCCTGCCATCTTACCGTACAGTGGATAACACGTTACGTAAAATAGGCTTTTTAAATTGTCTGGAGCCGTCAGGACAGAGAGGGAAAGACAGAAAACTGGGGGTAAACTCCACTTTACTCCCCTCTGTTTTAAAGGTTATAGCCACAGACATTCATTAAGAACTAATTAAAAGTTGCCAAAAATTACATTGTCGAAATCTCTCGCAATATAAGCCCAAAACCATTAGAAGCCCTTTCTCTGGCACTATTTCCAATGTAGGTGACATTCGTACAGAGGAGCTGTTATCAGCATGGTCCATGCCAGCTGCTCTCAATGCTTTTTGAGTGTTTATTTAATAAGGCTCTCCCTTCTCCCTCCTGAAACCAAATGCACAGCCATACTGGGAAGGGATCGGGACAGTACAAGATTTTAAATGCTATTACTATAAAAAGGTTGTAAAGCCTTCATTATAATGAGCTGTCAGCTCGGGCAACCGCCAGCGCTATAGGAGTTGTCACTTTTTAGTTCATAGGCAGATTCGGAGATGGGGAGCAGTTATGTGGCTCGGAAAATGAGCAGTGGAACATGAGGCAGTATGCGGAAAATTCCCCCAGAAATCCGAGGGTATTGCAGCCGGCTTGGCTTTGGATGAAAACAGGAAAAAAAAAAGAGAAGGGGAGAGAGAGAGAGAGAGAGAGCAGGGTTTAGCCAGGTGAAAAACTTCTATCATTTCTACACGATATTAACTTTTACACAGTTAGACATGCAATTTCAGATTGTCATTTGCATTACTTTAAGCCAGTGACTTCAAACGAGGTTTGAGCAGATTTTGTACGGAACTGAAATTGAGTTGACCCATTCAGAGTGCCAAAGAATGGATATGTAACCTCAAACTCTCAACCTGTCAAGATGAACTAATTAAATACATCTATCTGTGGCCCGTCACAATGTTGTACCTCACACACATATACTTTGATTAAATATGAGAAAATCATATTACAGCACATTTTTTGTAACTTTGCCTGACTGAATAAACACCATAATGGACAGGGAAATGCTGGTATCTGTACTGTTGGATATATACTGGGTCATTGATGCTTTAAATTACAATGTTGTGGGTATGGAGTGTAAAGGATTGCCAACAGAATACTGTAGGTTTAATTCCCTGTGTAGGACATCACTGTAACCTTTATAAGACACCCCGGATTAGGACGCCTGCCAAGTCAAGAAGAAGAAGAATGGATTGTGCAGCCTATGGGAGGAGCATAGGAGTGACACACTGATAAGCACTGCTCTTGCTAGTTTAAAATGTCTTAGCTTAGCATTATCACCGGACCCCCCACACCCCCCTCCCACTGTCTCACCTAACTAATGCACTCAATGTTCCCTTGGCTACTCAACATTCAGGTCATGTGACCTGAGTCATGGTATCCCATTGTTCCTAGCTAGGTTTTTTTTTTCCCCAGGTAAATCAGATTTAATCAGAGGCCAGTGTGATTAAAGAGGTCGTTCTCAGCTGGGGGTCTGTGGTTTCAATGCAGGGGGTCAGAGGAAACAGGAAAAATAATACTCCATCTGAAATCCGTGAGAATATTTTTTAATTAATAATCACCAGCAGGATAACATGTTCAGTCATCTAATGATAATCCATCACAATGACTCATGGATTCAGTGCCGTGGTGGATATGTTTTAACTGCACTGAATAGCGAAGACAGGTTTAAAAGTAATTAGTTTGGCCTCTGAGTATGGCATAGTCATTTATCTAGCTAGCAACAGTAGCTAGCTGCAGTGCTGCATGACATCACTTCCTCGTGGCATATGGTGGGGGGGGAGTATAAATACTGTACACCGTTGTGCATATTAATCTTAACACAACAGCTGCATTGCTGCTGAAGAACAAAATAACACTAACAGCAGAGCAGATGATATTTAAATCTACACACTCACTGCTCTAGCAGGGAGCTGTAACAGTGCAGCCTGTTATAACTGAAAAATCAGCTGTGAAGTCTGAAGTGAGAAATATCAATTAATACACCTTCATGCATTCTGTGCTCCTCCCGCTGCGGATGCAAAAACATACACTTATACGGTGAGAAATCCCTCTACGACTTACAGTTATTATTATTATTATTGTTATTATTATCTGACTCTAGGTGACCTCATCTTATGCTTGTTATGAATAAGACTCTTTCATACAGTTTGCATAATAAATATATTGGGACTAGCGTTGTTTATTCACAGGGTCTCTAATGTTTAAAAACAATGGTTAAAATGGAACATTTACAAGAACAATGTTTATCTGTGCATGTCAAATCAGGCAATTTACTACAGCGTTATCATCACTGTGCATAATAAGCATCATTTTTAGAACACTGATTATGGTTGCTTTGAGAATATTTGCATGGAAGTGCAGTTTTCGGTTGGACTTTCTTGAATCTGCGCAGTAGAGTGTCAAGATAACAGATTTCTGTGTGTCATGCAGGACTAATTCACATATCCCACGCTGTTTCTGTTTTCATCAACATGATAAAAACAATTCCCAAAAGGGCTGAAAGTTTATTTCAGAATAGATCAACTTTACCTTGCCTCAAACCACATTTTTTTATCATGGAAAATACTTTTCTGCACCAAAATGAGTCTGAACCTGAACAAAAATTGAGGCGTATTATCCACAATGAAGTGCATCTGAGAGCCACTTATGGTGTTTTCACACAATGCTTGATGACATCACACCCATCCATTAATGCCACCCTTCGAAGCAGCTTAGCTGGCGAATAGATAACAAGTCTATTTTAAAACAGTTCAGTCACTGCTTGACGATTGTACTGTTTAATTTGTAAGGTTGTGCTTTATGTTAAGAGCTTGTGTTTATTTTCAGGCACCTCGTAAAATCAACGCATTTGCATTGCCCTGAAAAACCTAACACCTCGTACAACTCAGTGTCCCCAGCAATGCACAGGGACGTTACAGTTTCACCTCACCTCTATAGTGACCCACCATCTCTACCTCTATCAGACACTTATGCATGCCCTAGAGCACCTCGGTCTTAATTGGGCACTGCTCATCTAAGCTTCTGCAAGTTTATGAGAGATGGAATTTTTTTCCAACTACAGTCTCTTGCTGCTTTTATTTATAATTTTACCTTATTCTTATCTTATCAACTTTTATTGTTGGCAGTTATTATAGCTATATACTGTAGTTACTAATTTCTAAACTTGATTTCATTACAAGAGCTGAACCCCTGAAAGAGTGTGGGGGAAGGAGCATTCAGTCCTCGAATTCACAAGCACACCCACCGTGGCTATTTTCCACACTGCAAGTCCCACAATGCACCAGGAGACAAACCCTGTCAGGGACAGGCTCTTCCCTGATGCTGTCTGAGCAACTCATAGGTGGGGAAAGTCCCAGGGTCCCACCAGAAGGGGATTCTACCCCACACACCCACTCCTATCCCTGGCCTTTGTGAGTAACTCAACAATCAACAATTCAGAAGTAATCTCAAAAATATATTTTCTACAATTCCCTAGAAGCAGACATGTCCAGAATGTTAAAGACACGTACCTAATGATGCTAAACTACATTTATTATGAGCACACAATCCCACACAGACATTGCACCAAGAGGTAGGTCTTTATCTGAGCTAAATTTGTCCTGAGGGACTGAAACAAGACCTCATCTTGTATTAGTAATGGTGAGGAGCTCAACCAGAACATGACTTTGTAAGGAGCTATTCCTGCTAACCCTGTACATTCAGAGAACCGAGCAGAGTCTGAGATAAGAAGAAAGGAAAAAAAGGATGAAGTTTGGAGAGAGTGTGTCTGTTAAACCGAAGGACCGAGGACCATTTACGTTAAGGCTATCACGCAAGCTGTGGACATTGTTAGTGGCCCGAGATGGGGGGAACAAAAGGTTCAGATCCTGTCAATAAACACTGCTCTTTAGTGACGCAAAGTCACTAAAGTTTCATTAAAGCAACCAAGACCTGAGGCCTCTTGGTGCAGAGCAGTTGGTGATTGGTCAGTTATCCCCGAAAACCCACGGCTCGAACGTCACTCGTAGCTGACACACAGTGACAGAGGGATGAGCGTGCTCTGTGTGTGAGGTGACAGTGAGTGGCACCTGTGTGTCTGATGGTAATGAGGGAATCAGAGTGCTGGAGCTGTGTGCATGTGGCAGTCCAAAAACGATGCACCTCCTCAGAATGCTTGACTGATCGCTTACTTTTTATTGCCACAAAATGTGTTGAGTCGTTTGCATGCAGCATATTATGGACACAACATAGCATGCGTCAAATACTTCTTTTTTTTGTATCATGGGTGGCTCGCAACATTCATTGTATAACTGCTTTTTATTAATGATGTAATGTGTTTTTATTTGACACTTTGAATCCTCTGAACAAAATTACTTGTTCTTGGAAGACTGGCTTTGGGTTTGTTTTGTAGACACACTTTCACTAAAAGGGAACTGGAAAAGGAAACTTCCTAATCCATGCACTTAATGTAGAAGTAGAATGTTATTTGATGATACCAGTAGTAGTAGTACTAATTATTATTATTATTATTATTATTATTATTATTATTATTATTGTAACACTACTGATAATAAGGCAAGAATAAAAATGCAATGCATAGTTTATGCATTAAAATATCAGCAGCTTTGCAGACTAAAAAACAAGGATCTAGCCTAATCATAAATCTCCCCCCGCTTAGATTAGTTTTCCCTGCATTGAAGGTTTCTTGAGAGCTTTCCTTGGAGAAAACAAAAATGCAAATTACATCAGCTCCTTTTTTTGTAATTTAGCCGTACCTGAGAGAATAGAGTGTTATAAACAGGGTACGTGAACAGCAAATAACCTCCTTCCTCTCATTATTCAGGCAGCAGACAGCCCCTTATGCATATATCAGTGTGCAGCTAAACTGGACACATGTGATGTTGCTGGACTGAATACAGGGCATTAGATGCTGGCTTGTATCGATCATGTGACATGAGGTCATTTTGAAACGTTAGCCACGACAGGCCTGTGTGGAGGAGGTAATGAGTCCATTAAACATGCTTTAAATGCACGGAGCCCTGAAACACAGACATGAGTTTGCAGAATTGTGTGGCTTATTGTAACCGGTACAGGTTTTGTGCTTCATTTTAGTGCTAGTATTGTAAACACAGTGTTAGATTAAGATGTACAGATAGAAGACCGTGGCTTTAATTGGTCTGGTGATGATTATTTCTTTATTTCTTTCTACATTCTGCCCTGAGGGATATCTGTGGCTTTGTTTAATATTTCCGTAGCTTCCTCCCTTCAGAAGAATCTTATGTGCTTTGAGTTCAGCACTTTGAGCATTTGCTTTACATCAGGAAAACTAAGAAAGGCAATTAATGGTCTTAGCTGCCACAGATACATAGATACATAGGCAATTACCATCTTTAACCAAAAAAGGATTTTTTTTCTGCCGAATTCATATATAGCTGAATTATAGGGATACCTACACTTTAATTATACCTCATGTTGGATATGCTTTGCAAATAAATAATGTTATCAATCACTTAATCCGGGATGTTAATGGTATCTTAATTTCTAATGGATAGAATGGTTGTGCTCCATCTAACATCTGAACCTACATCCTTCATGTTAGAAAACCATTTCCAATGCAGTCCCCCCTGCGTGTGCGTGACAGTCAAAACTGTGCTCACCCTGGTCTTTAACACTCTAAGGGTCTCTGATCTGATTCGTTACAGAAGCAGGGATCCTTCAACACCAACAGTTCAGAACTGCGATTGACGGGGCGCTAATAGTCAATAGACTGTAGACTGTGAGTGAAATGACAGGCCTAGATGGACCAAACAGCCTGTACTCCTCATTAAACCTCTCAAATTATTATGGGGTGTTCAGTCAGGCAGATGGCAGTGGTGGTACGGGGAGAGGCCTGGTGACAGGGGGGGGTCACGCTGTCCACAGGCGCTGAGCGGCTGTACAACTCGGGGTCGAGGCCCGCCTCACCCCCGAGCAGGAAAACACCGGCAGCTCCTGCACAGCGGCGGCGGGGTGCGTCCGATCCAGCCATCAGGGCACAGTCTCTGTCACGTTCTGACGGCGTCTCGCGGTGCCGCTGCGGTTTCTCTGATCTTTACAGCGTGGGGATGGGCTAACGCGGCGGGGCGGCGTGGACTGCCCGGGCCATCCAGATGATTTAAAGATCAGTGAATCCGTGTGGCGCGGCGCCTTCAAAAAGCGAACCCTCATTTGTCGAGGAGGGCTCTCCCCCGCCGCAGGTGATCGAGCGGCGGGAGCTCTGCAGCACCCCTCCGTGAACAACACGAATCAAAGGCACCTGATTGGCTGACGGGATAAAAAGGATCCTGGTGATGTCATCGCATTAGCATGGACATGCAGGGGTGCTCCCGGGAGCCACGCCTGTGAAGATCCCTTACACGGGCGCCTAATGCTCAGCAGAGAGGCTGGAAACAATAGAATTAAGAAGCTGTGCCTTTATTCTGTGAGGAAACCACAGTCTTTCCACTTAATTTTCAGTTGTTAATTGATATACTGCTTATCGAGCTGTAACTTATGTGAGGCATATATAAAGCCATTGTTCTTGCAGAATAGTTCTCCCCACCCGTTGACTTTCTAAATTAGCATTTATATTTAATCACATTATTTTTTTCCTTATCACTCTGTACACATTTTAGCTATTTAGTCAGCAACAATATAGTAATACAGTCAGAAATATGTTCCTTAAAAAAAAAAACCTCGTAAATTTTATGTGGCTCATTTTTTAAACAAAATTTATGCTTATGTTTATGGTGCATACCTAAGGGAAATGGGGCAGTGTGTGTGTGTGTGTGTATGTGTGTGTGTGTGTGTGTGTATGTGTGTGTGAATAAGAGAGAGTATGACAAGAGTCGAATGACATTGTGTTTTATATTTTACATATTTTATATATAAAATATTCATATACTATATATAATTTATTTTTTCCAGACTCTTTTCCAGCATCATCCATATTATTATCATTACTGTTACTGTTGCTGTTGTTGTCATTATGCAGCATGTCCTGCTCAACACACAATATCTTTCATGAGGTGCTGGTAGATCAGCACTTTCGCTGCAAAGCTGTGTATCCTGCTGACCGCATTCCCCTCGGGCTTTGTCTTCTCTGACAGGGAAGCAGGTGTTTCTCCTAACAATGTCTCTGTTTGTGATGGATAAGCGCAGCTTCACAAACACTAAAATGGGTGGAGCTATCACATGTTGTCGATATCTCACCCATCTCAACCAATCAGTGGTTTGTACAAGTCAGTGATTGACAGGACATTCCAGCTCACGTAGCCGTCCCAGCTCTGTAGCTCTGTCATCTATGGTGTAAAGAGCGATTAGCAGCCCCATCAGTGTATAATATTAGCATATTATTATCTGTATGCGTTAGAAGAAGAAGACGAAGAAAATGAAGAAGACAAAGAAGTAGAGGGAGAAGAAGAAGAAGAAGTGTTAGCACACGCTAATATTGTTGGGACAGAGATTTAAAGGAAGAGTAGCCAACCAGTACAAATAGTACACTTTAAACACATCCAAGGATGTTTCAAAGGTCCATTTGTAGCCCTCTGCTCAGATATAACTGGCTGCTGACTTCTCTGGCCAGATGTTCCCAACCCCCCCAAAACAAGTTTGGATGTTTCCCAGCTGAAATTCTGCTTCCCGACTGATTGAAACGGTTTAATTGAGGCTCTGGAGAACAGAGCCAAGTACATGAGGCTTGCACCTCCACTTGGCTTGAACGAGTACCAGCTAAACCCCACTCCTGCCACCGTGATGTGGCCGCAGGCCGATTTTCCCTGCAAGGCTCTCCGCAAACACGTCCAGTAGCATGTTCGCGGAATTAGCGTTTGATCACTTATCGTAATCCGCGGTGGTTTACGGAGTTTGAATTTTTTAATGTTTAGCATACGTTTGCACAGCTGGATGCGGACTGAACCCGTCGAGTGCCCGCTAGCTTGGGTAAACCAGTAGCAGCCTGCATCCGAATCAACCCTGACACCTTCTGGTTGCGAGCCCAGTTCTCTCCTTGCAACCGAGGCGTTAATGGAATGCGGATCGCTTTACCACGAAGCCTGTTTATGTTAAATCTTTCAACATCACCAAGTATCACTGTCAACATTTATCTGAACAGGTGCCAGGGAGACTTCATTTTTTTATTTATTCATTTTACACAATTGGTTCTTGTCAAAGCATTATGCGTGACTGCATAAAGAACCGCAGTAAAACGCGAATAGTTTTTTCATAGTGGCAAAACGCTCCTTTGCATGGACTGAGAGATAAACACTGTTTTACTGTCCAAAATGAGGAACTTTTGCATTGTTGAAGGTGAACCCGTTATTTCAGTTCCTTTAGAGTCACTGTGCATTACTGCATTACATGTTTGATTGTGTGTTCAGTTGCTTTCTCACTAACATAAACATACACATAAACAAATGCTTAATTAAGACACAGATTGCTCATCGAATAGCGGTAAAGCAGATGGTGCCCAGCAGAATAAAGTCGCCATGCTGACCATATCTGAGAACGGATGGTGAAATTATATATTTATTTATATATTTTTTTTGCAAATTTCATTTCATATGTAGATTCCATCGATCTCTCGGCACTTATTTGACTGCCTAGTTTTTTTTTTTTTTTTCCACACACATGCACACACACACACACACACTAACAGTGACATACGGACAAAGCCACTTTTAGCAGCGCGTTGGAGCCGGTGCCCAGCTCTGAGGGCTGCCGGTTGCACTGGACTCTGTCCAGGCAGAGACGGCCAGGCTCCACCCTGCTCGGCTCCTGAACAGTCCAATTTTCTGCCTCTTATTACACAGATGCGAGCGACGCTCCTGGCACGGGAAGCACTGCAATCTGCAGTCTGCCGCAGAGCCAGAGATCGCAGGCGAACGGCGCGGATGGAGCGGCCGGCACCAGGGAGGAGGAACTCCGCCACTCCAGATTACCGCACCTCACGCCGGAAACCGCGGTGGAGCCACAGAGACCTGTGCGACAGCTCCCACCCCAGAACATGTGCATCTATCTTTTTACTTTTTCTCACATTGGACTTTTCTGTCTTTTTTTCCCCTTTTTTCCATATCATTTTTTTCTGTATTTTTGACTTGTACTGCAAATGGAGGGATCTTAAAAATGGTAGTGCCTTTTTCTGGCTGACTGACTTACCGGTTCCGCCAGCATCAGTAATACAGAATTGGTGCTGGTGGACCAACAGGGGAAGCTACTCTCTCTCCACAGTGAGGGGAACACTGCGTCATGTGGGGCAGTATTGGGGGACTGAAGCTCTGTGGACCTTATATTAGATTACTGTGTGCTCCATCCATTTTGGGTTCATGAAGGGCCACTCTCTCAAAACCAGCCTCTTGTGGGGTACCTCAAAATCACTTAAAATCAAGATTCTGATTTACTTTGTTCATTAAGCTCCTTAAAAAATAAATAATACAAAATAAAACTACAAAACAGCACAAAAAGAATATGATTGCAACCTTCAAAATAAGCTGTTTTAATTAATAGCACACTTAATTACCTTTGTTTTTTGCTCTATTTTTAATAAATTCTTTGACTTAGGATGCCTCTAGTGTCTTGCAATACCGTGACAACCATAAAATTGGAGAGATAGCCATAGATCCATAGACACAGCTATGAAAAGGACTTTCGATTTCCAGCGGTAACATAAACCCATTATCTATTATTGATGTGTGACATTATGAAAAGTGCGTGGATGTTTATTTTTAATCAATTTCAATTTATACTCTTACAGAGCTACTCTGCCATAATTCTGTCCTTTCGGAATGGCCAGAGCTCAGGACATCTGTGAGTGGTTGGTTTTGGACAACGGTCAACTCCATCTGCATCTGCAGAATGGGACCGCATGGAGGAACAACCAGCAGGGGGCATTAAAGTGTCACCCGGCCCCTTACTGGCTTGTGATGAACCCGTGGTAATGTCAGGGGCATCGGAGGAATTGCACGCTACAAATAGCCTGACCTATGGTGTGTCGCGTGGACACATACAGGTAAGAGCCAGCATGTCAAAACAAGGACTCCGCTCTGGGTACTTCCCAGCTCGTGTTCCAAGTGTTCAACGGACAGTTGGTTAAAATGTCAAACCAGTTCTCACATGCAGCTACAAGATGTCCTTGTACAGTACATTTCAGTTTTGAGAATGACTTTTTTTTTTGGACTTTTTAATCTTGACTATGGAATTGCTAATTGATTATGCCCTGCCCCCACCCCCCAGAACCAACACAGACCCCCACAGGAAGGAAGAGCTCACCAAAATGGGTGCTCTCCTCTCATTCACTGCTCTGTGACTTCATTTGCCTCACCTGAAGCCACACAACATTCTGCCAGATAGCTAGAATCCTTTGGTAGAGTGCTTCTCTTCATTAAACATTAAACTATTCAGCATGTATGGATTTCCATACAGTCATGACATCATGGCCTTGATTGATGTGTGCACAGCGGTACTTATATTTGGCTTAGAGTCGGACAAAGGGATCATACCTGGCTATGCAATGAGGTTGTTTACCCCCGATGTGGACATCATAAACAGGGTAAAGAAAGGGGGAGACGGGGTGGAGGAGGGATGCCACGACCAGCTGGCACAGAAAGGAAGCGGTAAGTGAGATTTTTTCGTGGATGGGACTGGTTTGTTTAGGTTTAGTGTATTGCACAGTTTGACTGAAAATTCCCCTCCCAGATCTTTGAAACTTCAGTAGGTGCCTGGTGAGATGCCAATAGGTGCTGGTACAATGATTACTCAAGAAACCCTAGCCAGTGAAACCCCACAGTCCCCTGGTTAGATGGAACCAGTCATACCCATCACTGTTGGCTCTCAGTCAGCTAATGACATCACCCAGACTCCAAATAGCAATATCTGTATGCCTGTACTTCTCAGCCTGCCAACTGAGCTACTCTGGAGCCCAAGATGTTTTTTTTTCATGAAAGGATCAGTATTATTTATTGATTTCTCAGGTGTGAAAAAAGAAGAAATAAAAAACAATGAGTCAAAGAGGTCTTTCATTTATGTGGGTTAGATGGGTTTTGTGTCCTTAGGGTCCTTAGGGTCACTGTACGCTGTACACTGTACACACTACGGTCGTAATACTGTGAGGCAATCCCAAGACGCATGTCTTAAAAACAGTGGTAATACAGACAAGTAAAGTGATGGACTGATATCCTGTAGTGAGGCACTCACACAGTGTGTGTCCAAACAAAAAAATCACATCACACATTGCCATGTAAGCAATGACAATTAGCTTTATAAGGCAGCTGAGTAAGCTGCTTATTTCTGTATGGACATTAGGGAGACTCACACCTGGGTGACTACAGTTACTCCTGCAGTTTAATAAGGGGGTTTTATGTTTAAAGAGGATTTTGCAACCCTACACCTGAGATCAATAAAGATCAGTGTTTGTATGCATCTGCTTCCATCTGTTATTGTTTGAATCCCCCGTACAATACATTTCCTAGTACTGTGAGCCAAAAAGGAATGCGGGGGTATTGTGTTTCGTACCTTCATCCCCCGGTCTCTGGGAGACAATCGGCAAAAGCTGGCCAGAAACGTCCCCCGAACACACAGGTCATCACGCCGTTTAACGGCCCTTCTGTCTCTGGGACCCACCTGTGTGGCAGGCGTACCTGGCTGCCCGGCACAGCGGAGTACCCGGGGACAGGTGCGAGTGATTCTGCTGTCAGCAAGTCTCAGGCAGGAGAGGGACAGAGACTGCTTTCTCCCCCTTGTCTAATTATCATAATTCCACTGATAAACTAGGCCAATTTAGTGTGTTTACAAAGCCAAACCCAGGCCAGGGTAGAAGCAAGCTACCTGTGAGTATTCAGAATGCTAAAACAAGGTAACAGTTCTGCTGTTGGCAGGCTTTGGATGGAGTATTCTCATCTCCAGGAATTATAGACTAATAAACTTCAGCAGAATGCATTCAAGATTGCATTTACCTTCACATATAAAAGGTTCAGATTAAAACCAATAGTACAGAAATCATATTAATCTACCATGTGAGTTTACTTTTTAAAGTGCACAAGCTGTTATTTCATTTTCGATCTGGCATGGACTGCAGTCCATAGTGTTGGGTTTGAAAAGCTGTGAAAATCACGGCCTTTGCAAGGTCATCTCAATGCCTGTGGAAGCAGCACGAGCCTGCAGTCTGTACAATAACAAGAAGGGATAAGAAGCTCCCCTCATTCGTATAATCTACAAGCAAAAAGAGGGATAGGATGAGATGCACACATACTGGTGCTCCATGCTAATCTGATCTACTTCACACTGTCAGCTCTACGTGTTAACATGTGGACCTCATGCGGGTCTTCAATAGAATGCTGTGTATCACGCTTAGGGCAAATTCAAACAAGACACCCCACGACTGCAATATATGCATGGAAGGCCTCTCTCCCATACATTCTGTTATGGTTAACGTTTTTCATGAACATTGCTAACTCGAGAGAAATTTCTCTGGGTTAAAAAGAAAACCTGATACACATGTTTTTTATTTTTTTTTTTTTAGATCACACTCCTCTCTAAGGCCATTGGGAGACAGTGTTTGCAAATCATTGATCCAAAAAGTTTCCCGGCAGAGAAGCTGAATGTCAGTATATCTCTTCCTCTCTGTGGTAGATTTACCTTTTCAATCCCCCAGTATTTGTGAGAAGACATGTTATGTTGTTCACGTAATGGGCAGCTTCCTGATCTTTGACATCACCTGTCCTTATTCAGCTGCTCTGCTTATACATATATATATATATATATATATATATATATATATATATATATATATATATATATATTTTTTTTTTAGGAGTCTAGATATCTTCCAAATATAGACTAGACCACATGGACACCTCAGCATATAAATCACAGAGGCAGCGCAAGAGCTTCCCACCTGAGACCTGATCCCTTAACTTTCAGGTGGAGAGTCCTTGCTCTCATGCCTACAGTCATTTTTAAAGAGCCCTGTCTGCATGCATCATAAGCCCACACTCATTTTATGGCATTCACATGCAAACATACAGCTGCACAATTTCAAACACATGCTCCCTCTCAGCAGTCTGCTCACGTAGCCTTCCTGTGGTAGCTAAGTTGGGTAGAACACTTGCTTTAGAAATGCAACTTTGATCTTAGTTGTTGCTCTGTCTCCCTAGTTTACTTTTTCATCTGAAAAGTTTAAAAGGAAGTCATTGAAATGCATACCCTGATCTGTTTCTAGTTTTACAAAATGAACAACATTAATATGCAAAGTCAGATACTAATTAGCTAATTAATTCAACTTGAAACATTTCATACCTTATGTGTTGGCAAATGCTTATGCAAGTGAAATAACACCACAGATTAACATGCATTTACAAAGACACCTCTAAAATATTTTGGATTGTTAAAAAAAAACAACCAAAAAAAAAAGATGGAAAGTATTGTTTTGATAGACTAGCTTCCTGCTCACAAATACCTAACAGTAAATAACCCCAGTTTTGTCAGAGCTGTGCTAATTATCTGTTGCATTAGGGGACCATGTAGTAAGGGACCATGATTGTGTTACTACTCATGACTACTGTGATGATTTGAGACTCATTTTGGGCTGTTCCATGCAGTTGTGGTGTTATTTTATGGCCACTGATGGCTTTCATTGGTGGAAACAAAGCCCTTTCTTACTGCATTCTCCAACCAGAGAATGCTATTATTACATTATTGGCATTTAGCAGACACGCTTATCTAGAGCGACTTACATTGGTTACTTTTTTTTTTACAATTTTATCCATTTATACAGCCGGCACACTCACGGGTTAAGTATCTTGCCCAAAGGTACAGCAGCAGTGCCCCAGTGGGGAATCAAACCGGCAACCTCGTGGTTACGAGTCCTACTCCTTAACCACAATGCTACACTGCCACCCCAGGTATCAGCTGTAATTAAGCCCCTCCATTAGCGTATTAGAATATCTGTATTAGAGTATTGCGCTCGCCGTGCTTGACCTTGTCGGTAAGGACCCTCGTGAGCTGAATGACGGTGGGAACTGTTAGAGACCTCCGCGGCATTCTGCTGGAGGCAGGAAGCCAAGAGAAAGGCCCACTTCAGCTGGGCCTCTTCTGGCTGCCACGGCCACCTGCTGCTCTGTCTCTCCTTCGTTGGTTCTTTTCTTATTTGTCTAACAATGAAACTTGGTTAGATTTTAGCAGGGCTTGTTCTCATGGATCCCTCACCCCTGAAAGAGAGGGTAATGCCTCCCTCCTCCTAATGGTCCTGTTCCGGAGGTAATGAGGGCATTTTTGTCTGCAGCTCCATGGCTCTCCCTCTGTGGGGTGTGAGAATTGATACCACTCCTCTTCATGAGAAAAATAAATAAATTAATAAATAAATAAATACATCGACCCATACCGGCTGTTTGAGGACAATTATTTTTCTCCGCCAGCACACTCGGATGGCACAGCACAATAACAAATTATGCTTCAATTGGTACATTTGTCTGTGAGGGTTCCGTATCGATTCAGGAAATATTTTTGTGTGGGTGGTATGGAGTGGAGAGAGGCAAGGCGAAAAGCTGTGTGTTAGGAATTGACTTCCACAGAAATAACAAACAAGCTACAATGGCCACAGTGAGGTGATCTTAAACCATGTGGAAGCTAAGCCATGTAAAATCTCATAAGAGTAATAACAATAATATTATGATGATTATGATGATAATGATGGTGATGATGGTGAGCATGATGAAGATCAAACAAAAATATGTTGTTACTGACAGGAAGCCCTTTGAAGAAAACAGGGAAACAGCTTTAACGTGGATCCAAACGGTGCATAACAAAGGTAAAATAACAAGCAGCTTGTAGTATTTACTGAGGCAAAATGAACTAGATCTTCACTCTGCAAAAGCTCATGTTGTAATGTATCCACAGCACTGCAGCTGTCTGAAGTGGTCTACCTGACTCAAATCGAATCCCATCGGCGTTCCCATCTAGTGAGGCCCCGCGGGGTAGTTCTCATGGACTTCTCACTAGTTTTTACCGCCCCTCCCCTCCCCTCAGAGATCAAACTTTGTCACCTGTGAGCATCGCAGCGCCATTACCGCCTTCCAGCGCTTTCTCTGAACCCATCTTCTGCGTTTGAACCCGTAGCCCCCGGTCCTCCGGCTCGGGCGCCCCGCTGCTCGGACCTAGCCTCTCCTGCCCCGAGCGCCAGCTCACGCCGCGCTTGTTTATCGCAGGGCGAGTTGTTCGCGGCGTGTGAGGGTTCAGTTCGCTCGCTCTGCAGTGTAACATGAAGGCTGAGAGCAGCACCGACAGGTAGAGCATCACCGGGCTGCGGGAGGCCGCCCACACCGCTGACGCCAGAGCTCCGCGGTGAGGTCACCTCGACTGGAACGTCGACCGGTGTTGTTGTGGTGTAATGATAAAAGCTAAGAGAGAGGAGTCACGCGCGTCGGACGTGGGAGCCGTTTGCTTGTCTCGAGTCTTTGTTTTGGGATTATTTCTTCCCGCTTCGGAACATGAGATGTCATCACAACATGCGTGTCGACAAAGCTGCTGGAGTCCTCTCTAACGGCAACAAAAACAACAGCAGCAGCAGCTAATGTTTTGCTCTCCGCAGTTTGCTCTTTGCTCTCTGACGCAGAGCTGGCGAGATTGTTGGGAGAGGAGCTAGTAGGCATTTTGCCTTCCAGAACTCACCAGTAGGGGGCCCCCTCCCTCTTAGGGGGCTTTTTGAAGAGAGCACCATCTCAGCCAGTGGAATCATGGGAAAGAAACAGCAGTCATTCACTCGAAGTGCAAGGAGAGGGAGTGACATCATACCCCATAGCCTCATGGGAAACTAGGGGATGTCAATGCTCATAATACTTTTTTCCATAATAGCTTTTTTTTGGTCTCTCAACAAGACATCAACAATGTTGGAGAGTGACCTGGTCCACCACTGCAGTCAGAGATAAGCGCGCTCCACTCCCGGGCAAATGTGGTTCATCAGCAGGCAAAGGTGAGCCTTTGGAAACAATTACTTTGAAAAACGGTCCCCGATTAACGAGTCTACACAGAGAAATGTGCCCATCTGGGTCTCAGAATGTCTGCGGTGTTCTTGCTCTGTATGGATTTCATACCGAATGTTCCAGTCTCTCGAAAAAAAAAAAATCAAATAAAAATGGCATTTGAGTTATGATGCCCTTTCGTTTTTCATTCTAATTAATATTGCACTCAAGCCTTGCCTGATGAGGACCTTGTAATGAGGATAGTGTAATAATGATCTCTCATCATTTCCTGCAAATCCCTCGCTGAATGTATCACCAGCGATGCACTCAGAACTGTGCCAGCAGTCCACATCAACGTGTGTAATACCTGCTGTGGTCTTCTTAAATCAAACTGCTCAATTTAAAAGTGTCCAGCACGCAACATTACCTTAAGAAACTTCAGACGTAATTTGTCATTTAAATTACAACTGCGTTATTATTAGTTTTTTAAGCACAGGTAATATTTATTGGTCTATCAAATGCCAGTTTGATTTGTGAGGGGTAATGCTGGGGGAATTACCCTTCGGAAGACACAGGCTAAAATGGCCTCTCATTCCCACCCCAATTCACTTTAAAGCATGTTCACAGTTCTCAGCTGAAACGGACAATGAGAGAAAACAGAACTGTGTGCAGATCAAAGGAATTTCAGATCCTACGCTCATAAAATAATCTGCCCTCCACATTTCTTTTTTCAATAAAGTCAAATCTGAAAGGCTCAACATTTCGGCGTACAGCCCTCTTGATAATCTTTACATTATTTCTATCCATCCAGAACTCTCGCCGTAAGTGTAGATTACTGCTTTCATGTGGACATGTCCAATGTTGCATTCCAATCACTATGGCACATATATGGCGCTACTCTTGTGATTATATCGTTAGTGAGAATTTCACATTGTGAAACGTTTGTACACTGCAGAAAATTTTATCCCCTTTTTATCTCTTGGTGTTTTATCTACACCTGAGCGACAGACGCAGAATAATGAAGTAGAACCTAAATTCACAATAGGTAAGGTGTAAATGTTACACATCGGCGCGCAGACGCGATGCTCATTGGCTGAACAAAGGGGTGTTGGGTCCCTCCACATCGAAATTTCACGCCATCAATCACACTTTCAGCTGCGCAATCCTGTGAACTCACGCACCGACCCAAGCACGGCGAAACCCGACGTGGCGTTCAAAGGAGTAACCACCTGCACAACACACTGCCAAAGCTACCGGGAGCAGAGACGCGGCGTGACAGATGCCGCAGGGTTTGATGATGAACGAGGAGACTGGAGATTTGTCCTTGATTTTTATATGAACACCACGCGCGCACACACACACACGCACCTTTACCTGCATGCGAAGCACACTGACTTTCTGACACATTTTCGTTTGCTTTGGCAGGAACATCTGGCTGTGTCTTTATGTATTCGTGGTGCATATTTAATTAACGACATCATCTGGTTCCCCCTCAAACCTTTGTCTATACATACATGACATAAATAACACTTTAAACAGTTAAATATATGATAACTTTCAGTGACTTGCTTAACCAAAAATCTAAAATAAAACAGAAGGGTTTTTCTGCAATAAGCAGAGCCATAATATTGTCTGATAAGCCAGCCATAATATAAGTCTGAACAGAGCGTGGGCCCATTTTCATGGTTTTGCTTTGATCGATGGCACAAAATGGCCAAAGATAAAAATGTTTAACAGCAGTCAACAGAGATGGCCTGTGTTGTGGTGAAAATAATCTGTGTGAATGTAAAATCAGAAAAGAGACAAGCTGACAAGCTGTAGTCCTCTCCTTCATCTGACACACACACACACACACACACACACACACACACACCCATCACGTGACACTGTTGCAGGAACAGCACCTGGGCTTCGGAATCTGCTGGACTGGGGTCAAGTGTGAACGGCTTGGGGCAGAAATAACAGGGAGGAAACCCGGGTTCAGGACCGCTGGACGTTCACAGAATTTCACTTTTAATGTCACCTTTTTTTCAATTAGCCTATGATGTGTTCAGTCCTGCCGGACAATAATTGCAAGAGCACTGCACATTAAGCTGGCTGCTTCAATTGCCCGTGAATTTAGATTTTCCCGCGTTGTTCCCCTGGTCATTATCATGGTTAATGGAGTAACTGCACTATTCCTGCGGCCGGTTGCTAAGGCAAGGACCACAGAGGCATGCCATTGTTGTAGAGCATGACCACAGAGAGGGAAATGTTAGGGAAATGTTAGGGAAACGTTAGGGAAACGTCACAGTTTGAGTGGAGAATAAAGCCATGCCAATGCCAGAGATCCATTGCAGCTAGAAGGTTTTGCCTGAAAGTACACTGCTATTCTTGTATTGTCTTTCTCACAGTTAATCAAAACAAATGCCATTGCCAATCTGTACACCCGTGACACTACAGAGATCTGAGTTAATTTACAAGAAAGATTTTTTTAGAATAATTTCACATGTACGCAAACACACTCACACACAAAAACACAGTCAATAACAGTTAAAGAATCAAACTAAGGGAGGCACCAAATATGCTCGAAGCAGATGACCATTAAAAGGTGATATATAAATGCCTGGAGTGACTGGTCAGACACCTTTTCTCCAGATACTAGGCCCACACAGCCTTGAAAGAGGTGGCGATTTGGCACAGAGGATGTCTACAGTCTTCATCTTTAAAGTAATTACCCTCCCAGGGAGAGCGCTCGTGCTGAGCGCAGCTATGATAGCTTGTTAATCGCAACTCAGGAAGCATCTCACTTTCAAAGTCTCAGAGGCCGTCCATAACTACAGTACATGCAAATTGAGTAATATGTGTTACATGTTACATTTCATTAAAAGAAGCACAGAGTAGTGGTGATTGATGACTGACAGGAGAACAGTCTATGTTCTACAAACGGAACATTATCTGCGCATGCGAATGTGGTTTTATGTTTAAATGTATATCATTTCCTCTTTGTTCTGAAATGCGATGCTCTGGGGATTCAGCCTCCTGGAGCTGATGAAACTTTGATCACAGAACATGTATAAATGATAACAGGGCTATCTTCTGAAATGTAGCATATGCACAGTTAGAACTATTTCAAAATCAATTCACATGTTGCAGAAATTAATATTTAAATACATTTTTTTAGGGGGATGAAGTCTTCAAATAAAATAGGTGACAGTGTCATTGTTTGACCTCTGACCCTCAGGATTTTTAATGCCTTGAACATGGAACAGGGTAACATATGACGCAAATATCCCTGAAACTAGGATATTGACTCCAGCCATACCAATGCTGACCTGCAGTCAGGAAAATGGAAATTCTGCCTGATATTTCTTTGACTGATAGCAATAATACTAACAAAACCAATACCAATGCTGGTGCTACTCCTGCTATTAGTACTGATACTAATATTAGTAATATTAATTTATGAGTACTATAACACCACCATCATAGTGATGGTCAGCTGTTGGCCGGGCGGCCAATTTGCGGCCAATTTGTGATGTGGGCTCCTGATCATTGACTGTAGACGGGTCTGGTGTTCAGCTCAGGCTGAAGGGCTTAACCTGCATCGAGATCAAACGCGCTAGCTGACTGAGTCACCTGGGAGCTCCCTGTCATCATCTGAGTCATTATCTAACATCTAATATAACACATTCGCCATCTAATATAACACATTCGTACTGTCGCTATACTTACTGTATGCACTTTTGTAAGTCGCTTTGGATAAAAGCGTCTGCTAAATAAATAAATGTAAATGTAAATGTAAACTTGGCTTAAAAAAAAAAAAAACTCATAAAGACCTATGAAATAATGAACAAACATTTAATGTGTGAATCATAAATTAGCCTTTATTCATATGTATTTATTTCCTTTCAAGTTTATGCCAGATGCACTATTCTGTTAAAGACTATTAGGTGTTATTTACATATAAATGAAAACCAATCATGAAGGGAAATCTTTTCTCTATGATTTCAAACATCACTTAATGGCTTTATTGTCCACGATAAAATCCTTATACATGAAACATAAATCCATTTGCACAATTGTAGCGTCAATGCATGCTCTCAAAGGAGTGTGATGGTACCATTAGATTTGGAAGTTTAAGACCCTTTTAGTTGTTGTTGGCTGGTTTCAGGCTCGTGCAGCATGAAAGGAAAAAATAAAAGAAAACACTTCGCATTTTAAGCTTTGACATGGCCTATTCACATTATTTCAAAGGCGAGATCAGAAAAGTGGGCGATGCTCGGACGGCTTCAAAGCCCGTGAAGGTCCGGCTCTTTGATGCAGCGGAACGGAGTGGTTGTGGAAATGAGGGCGGCGGAGGGAGCACCGCACCATTGCCATTATCGACACCGGGGGCTGGGCCGCTCCCTCGTCCCGCACCCCTGAATGCGGATGTAAATGGCGGGCTGGGAGGGCGCTCGATTTGCAGGGGCCCCCCTGCACGTTTCGTCTGGCGGGGGACCAGAGTCTTCGCCACGGCACACCAGGCAGCGCATTCATTGAACTGCAAATCTCCCAAACAAAGGAAGAGCCATGCGAGAAGGGAGTCTAGTTATAAGTTTAAAACCGGGCACTTTTTAAACTTTGTTCTCACGGACACTTTAATAGCACTGGTCTGAAGATCTGAGCTTGCATGCCACGCTCATCCGAACGTCAGAATAAATATGACGCAGAACAAGGCTGCTGTGCGTGGATTCAAACCGTTGGCGTAATGCAATTCTCTGGCGATAAGTGCTTTGCATCGTGTGCAAGACTGAATACAGCACTGACAAATAGGAGCACAGTGGTAATATCATAGCCTTGTTTAGTCACATCTAAATGGCAGAAAACACATGCGTTTTTTTTTTTGTTTGAACAAGCAAAACAAATGAGTTAGAGCGGCAAAATGCTAACCCACCTCACTGCGTAATTGTTAATGGCTGTGGAGGTCGTCTGAATGAGTTTCAAATCCCAAACCCAGCTGTTATTTCCTTCCTGTGATCTCACATGCTCTGAGTAAGATTCGGCCGACTCTGCGAGACATAAAATTCTACCTGGTGCAGTTGCCATGGATACAGATGTCAGCTGAACAAATAATGTTTGTAATGAAGCAACAGCAATTAGTAATTAAAGACTCTGCTATCAGCGCTGCATGGGCTGCATGGTAGGGTATTTTGTCTTGTCTCTGATAACTGTGAAATCCATTTAGGAAATTGTATACATCACAATTAGAGTATCATTTAATTCAATTTATTCCAGGACTAAATTCAAACATTGACTGTACTCTACCAAGAGCCCCCAAAATCCCCCTGGCAAAGAATCTGTTTATTCCACATTACATTTCTGAAAGATGTGGGGTATTAAACTTTGAAACATGGTGCATTAAGCCACTTTAATGTGAAAGTGGTCTGAAGCTCTAGAGTGGGATCCTGTATCTGTACTTTGTGGGGACAGTGGATCACAGGTGGCAGGTGGGAGCCTCCCAGGATGTGCTATGTCTCCTAAAGCACTTGTAATTAGGAGTGTCCCTCAGGGTTGACTTTACATCTCTGAGCAGTGCTCGTCTGACCCCCAACGCCATTCCAGCGTGAGAGGTTTATTATTCCTCTGAAGCGATATTGGCAGGGGCCAGTCCAGGGTCTGCATGCTGCGATCCTCTCTGAGGTGGGGCCGCCAGAATCATCGGTGAGGGCTCTTCACAGATGCGCTCGGCTTTCATGTGAATGTTACCGAAAGGCGCACGAGAGAGAGAGAGAGAGAGAGAGAGAGGGAGGGAGAGAGAGAGAGAGGGAGAGGGAGGGAGAGAGAGGGGGAGAGAGAGAGGGGGAGAGAGAGAGAGAGAGAGAGAGAGGGGGAGAGAGAGAGGGAGAGAGAGGGAGAGAGAGAGAGAGAGAGAGAGGAGAGGTGAGGTCCTTGACTCCGCTCGATACTGGTGATGTAAACAGCAAGCTGGAGGCAGAGAGAGAACCTTTCGTTTGGAGTGAAGGGACACGTGGCCAGGTGTGTGGCGTGAGGCATACCTTTGGAAATGCCTTTCCAGGAACAGTGTTTTCTTTAAAAACTGTCTTAGCTTCACTAGGTGGTAGTGCTGTAGATGACTTGGTGTTAGTATCGTTTTCTCCTCCACCTTCTCGCCTTAAGGCAGGCTGTCATGGGAAGTAAGAATGGCCAAGTATTGAACTCTTCTTTAGCTCACTTTCTTTAAGAAAAGGATTTGCTACAGTGTAGCATCCATGCATGCTTAGAGACATGGATCAATGATAATTAAAATAATAAAGAGAAAATCGTAATGCAGCTGAATCAATCAGCGAGAACCTGGAGAGAATAAATTGTTTGTACAGACTCATTAACAGAATAATATTTCATCTTCATTATGTCTTATATATTTATTTACTGATTGTCAGGGGGAAGGAGTTAGGCAAAAAGAAAATAAAGAAGTATACAAAACAACACCGCATACATATTGTACAGATTGTTGAGTACATAGCTTTCCTTGAGACACCATCCCTTCACAGACTCGACATGATTAACCAGAACAGTGGACTTCACCACATACAGCTGCACACCCCACTGTGGAATGGTACCAGAACCAACAGACCAGGCCCAGAAAACCACCTTTCAGTCTCAAATATCAGCCAGCATAGCCACCTGCAATGTAAGGGATGTGACAGCACATTTTATGGTGATACAGCTACATATTTTATATTACATATGCATCACTGTACATGAAGTGCATATAATCTGCATGCAACACTGTACACATAATGCCAACATTGTGGATGTCAGATATTCCTTGACTTGGTCGATCTCGGTAGCTGGGAATGGAGTATGTACACTCACAGTGCAGGCGACTTGTCGCCATTCATGCGTTTGTTATTCAGGTTTTCAGCCGTTCGTTTGAGGCAGCGTTCCCTGTCCCCGCCTTGGCTGTGCCAACCCACGCTCTCCCATAATTATTTTGCATCCTGTGCCATTACACGGACATACACATGAATCACTTGTTTGCTATATTATTTGATTGCTTTTAATGCGGAAAACGTGGTTGTTAAGGTGTCGGGATAAAATCCCCCGTTTGCACATAAGTCTTTATTACCGGCGCGGTGCAGTGTCCCAGCGAACGGTGAAGGTCTCGGTTTCTCTATGCCGCAGTCACGCGCTCTCCGTACCCTGCTGCTCGCCTCCGCTCTTTTACCACGGTGCTAGCGGCTCCTTACCTCGCCCGTCAGCCTCGGGATGAATATGTATGAGAGAAAGGTTGTAAATGCGAAATGTAAGATACAGCAGCCATAATTTAGCTGTGGTGTGTGCGACCATGATGTATGGCGAGCATTTTCCCCAACAGTCAATATTTACGCTGGAGACAGTGGTCAGCATTCGTCTTCTCCTTTCTGGTTGAAGCTGCGTAAATTAATGTCCTCGGGGAAATTACTCGCTGATCTTCTCCAATATAAATTCTCCATACAGTGAATTGAATTACCAAGCACACATCAGTATTTACTGAGAAATGTACATTTTATGGTTCTGCCAATTATAATATATTTTTTGAATTATGGAATGAGTTCTTTAAAAAGGCTTTTGCATAAACAATATACTGCCGACCAGCCATCATTTTGAGAAATGGGCATGACATTTTAATTCCATATGCATTTTAAACAACACATTTTATTCCATTTCAATAGTCCTTTAAATCAGAATTCAAGTGCTTTGTGAAAGACAACGGAATTAATCTGAAGTGTCCTCAAGACACTCCAGCTCTGGAGGGAGAGAGAGCAGCCAACGTGTTGATCTAAATTAGGGCACAATTTGAAAATATGATTTTTTTTTCTGTTCAAATTGGAGAAGGGGGGAGGGGGTCGGCTGGAATGCTGACAATCGTTATAATCGCTCTTCATAAAACACAGACGAGTCTGCTTGTTAGAGTCATGTGTCGAGAAGCTTCATTAAAACTCCAAACTCCAAAACAATGAAAACAAAAATAATACAAAGCAAAAAAAAAACAAAAAACAAAACAAAGAAACACAAACTCCCCATGAATCACACGAGGCGTCTGTGTGTGTCCACTTACGGTGCAGTGTTCGGGCCCCAGCTCCCGCGGGATTCATTTGTAACATCGTCATCGGAATAAAGCTGAGCGATCCGGGAGAAACAGGCTGATAAATTGCCCCTGCTTCCTTGGTATTGGGCAAACTGATGATGGAGCAGCCAGCCTTCACATCACTGCAGACGTTTCCTGCAAGCCCCCGTGACTGAGACCACCCAGCTCCCCTCTCTCGGAGGGATGCCGTGCGCTTGTATACATGTCAGGCAGGACGGGCCAATTAGGAACAAAAATGGCAGGATGCCAAACATCTAGTTCCATGGACCTATGTATGCATTTATTTATTTATAATTTGCTCAAAGATGAAGCTTCATATGACCTCTTTTGTGTCTGAGTGACGTTCCATCATTGACACTGTGGTAACCTTTATCAGACCTGAAGACAGATGAAGAATGACTTCTGATGCAGACTTTCATTTCTTGTATTTTTCCATCTTCTTTCTATACACAGCTGGATATATAATGAAGCACTTTAACCCTGGCTCCAGGGTGTCACAGCTTTGCACTATAAAACCATGTACTCAGTGCTACACGTTTGGCTGCAATGCAGTCCGATCTCTGAGTCCCAGTGGCTCTTTGAGAAAACTTTAAAAGTCAAACGCATGTCCTTCATTTGTGCTCATCCTATAGTAAGTGTATGCTGTTTCAATCAAATTACTGTAATTGAGTTACACAGTGATCTCAATCAGTAAGATGCAAATCTCATAATTGAATTAATTAAATGATTGTTTTCATAGTTCACCTCTGTATGAAAGGAAGATGACACAGTAGCTGAGTTTTGGTGTTAAATCCCTCCATGACAATGGGATATAATTTCTGTTTCTGTTCTTAGTTTGATGGGTTTTTTCTATTTCTTTGTGTTTTCTAACTCCAGTTTGATTGAAGTTCTTTGCTAGTTGTTACATTATGCCAACACCAAAAACAGAAAACAGAAAAAAAAATCAGACTGCTTTGTTGAAAAGTATAATTTATACTTTTTATACAAATTTTCATTTCCATTTTTTGTAGTATTAAAATCTACTTCCTTTTTTCTGAAACCAGGACTGGATATACTGGGCTTTAAACCTGGCCATTAACAACCTTTTTTGAATATTTATGAACATTCAAGCTAATATGTTTGGATTTTGGCTTAGAGTTTGAGCTTTGGAATCCCAACACTCCAACAAAGAGGAACATGTCCCCACCATTTTCAAACTAGCAACCTGACTGTCGATCTTCTCTGACTCTAGATAGTGCAAACTAGATTGTTGTGGTTTCAAGATTTTTATCGAGAAAATTGGATTGGGTTATCCACTGTGCTTTCAGTGAACTTGGATTGATAGTTTCCTTCCATTTAACATGGGTAGTTAGCTAACTATGTAGATCCTGACTTCCAGCCGATATTTATGATTGGGTGAATCATCAAGGAAGATAATGTCTCTTTCATAACACTATTTTTGAAAAAAAAAAAAAAAAAAAAAAATGAATGTGTAACATTCTTTAGAAGACAATCCTTGTTAGATACCAACCTTGCTGAGTACTGAGCTTTTAATTAGCTCTGTGTACATGTAATTATAGCTTTAATTTGAAAATGTATCCTAGTGACAAAACAAACAGCCAAAAAAACTAGATTGCATAATATCTAGCTTGCTAGTTAGCTGTGTCTCCCTGTTGGTCAGCTACCAAGTTAGCCAGGTGTCAAATGATAGTAACATTATAGCTGTTGGTTGCAAACACGTTGTATCCATATGGTGTGTCAGCCAGGTAGTTCTTTGGTTCATTGGAAATGTTTACCAGCTAACAAACTGCATCAAAGAGAAACACTAAATGAATTCAAAAATCATCACCTGCCTGCCTCTAAATATTTAAAGCTCACATCTGGAATGGCATATTAACATGATCATGACTGATTGCTTCTGCAGATGTTTACATTTTTGCGATTCCGACTTGTTGTGTTTTTAATTGGATAGTGTTCTTTAAAGAACTGCAGGTTTGAGTGTCATCATGAACGAAGGGACGACGGCTGTGTGTTGAATAATATGAATAAGTAAAGCATGAGATTTCTTTCAGCCAAACTGGTGTCTGTGACTTATTTTGGAGGGTTGGCTTTTTTTGGGTCAAGTACCTTGCGTGATGGTTTAATATATTTGATAAAATTTCTGTTACAAAAACAAATAGAGAAGCCAGCAATGGTTCCACGCATGCACAAGCTACAGGCTAAAGGTCAGAGCTGATCTTAGTGTACTCCTATGGTTTCTTAATGTCAGCATCACCACTGACCTCAGTTCAGCTGCTGTTTGTAACATGCATAACATTTTTAATGTGTTTGTAACATGTAATTGCCGCAGAAGTCAAAGAATATTGGACATGCAAGGGCATGGTGCATGCCAGCAGCCAGAATATCTACTGAGCATGTGCAGTAAGAGGCTGTCTCCCCAGCTTGAAAGAGTGCCAACACCTGTGCTTTGAAGCATTGCATTGTGAGAGTAAAGACAAACAAAATAAATAAATGGAATTGCATTGTACTTCTAAACTTTAGACTGTGTTGCTGCTAAGATCAATTTCATTAGGTGGTAAGATAAATTTGAAAAGTTCTCTTTTTTTCCTTCTTTTTTAATTCGCAGCATGTGGCAAAGTGCATGAAATGGAACAATACTTTCAGTCATAGGCAATTAAGCAAACGCAAACACTGAAAGCCGGTTTGTTACTCTCCAAAAAGGGTTTATTTTTGTGCATTCCCGTCAACAGGTGGTCGTTTAATTCAACTTTATTAGGTGAAAAGAACAAAACCGGCAAGCACAGATAATTACCAGAATTAGAGACAATAATGACTATTTACGTGTTTCAGAGAAATGGCGGCCGTAATTGTACCCGTTCTTAGAAAAACCTGTCTGTCTGGAGCAGAGCCATTCCACACAATTACAGAGGAAGTATAATCAGAAAAAAAAAAAACTTGAATTAAACGTCTGTATTGATTAAATAACAAAGCAAAATCCTTGCGGATATGTTTCCCCATGCAAAATCGGCTTATATATCAACCGCAGTGTTTTTTATAGAAGGGTGGGGGCTTCAGTGTCATGACATGTTTTGCAAAGGGTACAGTCTACTGAGCAAATATGCACCATATCCAATGTGTGTGTGTGTCTGTGTGTGTTCTTTATATATATTTATCTTTTTCACTCTTTCTGCAATCCCCCAAAAAGGGTTTTCTGGTATATGATTCCCTCTGTAAAGGGTGCTTTCTTCAGTGTTGATGACGCAACTGTAAAAATGTGTTGTGACAAATGCATTTTGATTGATTGACAGATTCCTCGTCAAAAAGAGAGAAGCCTCAGATTCCGGATACACCTTTGATGACATTCCGCTGGGTCCCAGGGGTGTTCCACAAATGCCTCACTCGCTGAATGGGGACCGCCATCCTGCCACTGGGGACATCTCTACTTGAGTGTGTGTAATCTGTGTTATCATCTGCCACAAAACAATTAGGATGACACGAGTAGTTATCTGCCAGCAGGCCAGGCCATTGAGAACTAAGAGCCCACTGAAATGATTTCTTACACCGTGTATTTATTTATTTATTTATATTACTCACATATGGCATGACTTTGAAAATACCACACTGATTCTGAATATAACGTGTTTACTATAAGATTTTAAGGTGACCCCACAACCGTCCCTTTGAAAGTAATGGTAAAGTTATTAAAAAAAAGACTTACAAAAGTGTATTTCATTGGGGCGTTTGAGCAGCTCAGTGGTCAAAGCATTACTGCAAGATGATCCGTATGACCCTGCCTTGACCCCAGACGTGTCATTTGCTGATGGTGACTGGGAGCCCAAAGCAGCAGAACAAAGTGTTTTGTTCTTGTTTTCAAAGTGGTAAAGTTGCAAATTTTTAATCCAATGACAAGTTTTGAAATCCTTTGACACCGAAAATCTATTTACATATTTGCAAGCACAGAAATTTCCATATTAATTTTAACAAAAACAGACATATCTTCAACAGACAGTTATAATTTGCAGAGCTGTTACCAATGGGACATGGGTCATTCCGTTAGCATGTCTCCTGCAGTGGATTATGGCACTTCTGTGTGGCCCCTATAGTCTACACAGTGGCTTTTGACTGCAGTTGTGTCAGAGCATCTATGCCCTTATCTGTGTGGCTTTTTGTCTTGCATATTAAACACTTTATTTGAAACACTAATCAAGTGCTCATCTGCGGTACAAAAACCATGAAAAGTGGAAAAAAAAAACGTAATTATGGTATGCACTTCAAAGGCAGTCCATCCTTGTGCGGGTACCTCTCTGGAGGGGGGCTAAAAATACCTCTGTCCTGGGCCGGGGTGCAGAAGTGGACCGAATCTCAGTGGAGGACTCTGAGCGAGCCCCCCGATCAGGGATGCAGTTCCTTGAGAGACCAGGGTGGGAGGATCCCGGCTGGTGAAGTGTCCCTGTCATTTATGTTAATGTGATTGTTATTGGTTTATTAATGTGTCAGTCGGGGTGAGCCTGGAGATTTATTCCCGGGCGGGGTGTCGATGGGGGCCGGCTCCACCGTGTCAGCGGTGATAAGTTACTGTCGGAGGAGCTAATATAAACGCTCGCCCCGGCAGGACAGGGAGAGGTAGGGGAAGTTCAATGACACTGAGCTCGGGTTTTCCACGGGACCCAGGCTTCCCAGAGGCAAAGGCAGAGAGCTTGCGGAGAAGGAGAAAGAGAAAGGGAGGCACAGAGGGAGGAGAGGAGGAGAGAGGGAGGAAAAAGTGAGACTAAAAGCTAAAGGTGAGAGAGAGAGAGAGAGAGAGAGAGAGAGAGAGATCGAAAGGAGAGTGGAGATAGAAGTGGAATTTAGAGAGACAATGACAAACAAAAAAATGAGAAGACAGCAGGAGACATTGTTAAAGGAGAGAGAGAGCAATAGAGAGATGAGGAGTTATGAATGGGTCTTTCTTCAGAACACAAATCTATGGCTGTATATAACAACTTTAAAGGTCAACACACTGATGTTTAGTGATCTCCTTCTCTCTCCAGCTGGGCTCATCACATGGGTATTTGGATGTTTGTCAGTGTAAGTTGTGCCATCAGGGTGTTTGGATCACCCATTCTGCATCTCCAAAATCCCAGCCCAGATTCTGTGATGTTGGCGTGCACTTTTTTCCCTCCTTGTGTTACTGTAATCTTTTTTTTTTTGCCCAAACCAGGCTTCAGTGCTGCAACGTATGTGCCAAGGACAGCTGCTAATGTCAGAGAATGCACTTCATTTCTGAGCCTGTGCATGTGTGCGATTTGAATGGCCGGCTGTGTTTCAATTAGTATTTTTCATCTGTGGTAGCTATTTCATTAACATGCATTTACAAGAATGTGCCAAACGCGGGTAATTTCTCATGTCAGCCCAGGCTGTTGGCATGGCGACATTTTCATTTTGTGGAGTGAAGCGGCACCTGGGCCCTCACCAACCCTCCAATATAACAAATTCACCAAGAAATGATGACAAGTGTTTATTTTCAAACATGCTGTATGTGTTCATAAAGTTCTGAGTAAAAGAAAAAATACCAAGAGTACCTTCCATACAAAACTCTGCTTATACTTCTTATGGGGACCACTGTTTCATTTAAAATTAATCATTGCTTTGTGAATAATAAATCAATATTGAGAGTTATAAGTTACAGGGCCAGTGATAAATTTGTATAGATATATCTCTCATGTAAACATTTACACACATTATTAAATAATATATTTAACGTGTGTATGTGTTCGTGTATGCATTATTTTATTATTTTACAATAGAGATATACCCTTGGCGAATTACATTTTAGCCAGTTCATTGTCCACGCTTAGAATTCACTGAAACACTCTCTGTGGTGGGTGCTACATAAACAGCTAGTGGTGAAACAGTGAGGATTAGTGAACCTCATTTATGAACCTGGATGGAGGTGTCCTAATTTATAAAACATTCACAGATCAGAGCCAATCATAGGGTTTTTTCTGTGGAGAGTAGTACATGCTACAGTAATTCCACTCACAATAGGTTTGGTGAAACCTCACCTTTCCATCACCAATATATACTATATATAAAGCCTCCATAAGCACTACATTGTACACTGCTTCCTTGAATCTAGTCTTACATATGGTGCTATGTCTTTATCCATACCAAGTGTCATTCCCATAACAAACTGCATTAGAGTGGCAGTGATAATGTCACTTATGACATGGATAGGGACATACCTGATCAAATGACAGACCCTATGATGATGTCTATGTGCTTACAAATGTTTATGGACTACACTGGAGTATGTTACATGATGCTTATGAAGACTTATGCTTATGATGGCCCCGGCATAGAAAGTGTTATCAAATTCACAAAATACATGCTGAAAAATTACAGCGCAGTATATGGGATAATCAGTGAGATACATCCTGGGAACACTCAACATCGGCAGAAGGGCCTCTACCGGCACTGTTTAAATTACTGAAAGTTTAAAGGTTTTGTTTGTTTCTGAGGCTTTGCCGTCTCGCCAAGGAGTTGTGAATAAGATACCGATAAAGTTTAATTCTTAATCTTTTATCATCTTTAAAGACATTTCACCCACATGACCTCAAAAAATGAGCTTAATCTGAGGATAGGTAGAAAGCTGCGGCTCTGGCAGCCACTGATAAAAATCCTTTTTTCCCTTCCTCTTTTGTGGATTTTAAGCAGTTTAGGAGAACAGAGCTCTAATCAGGAGAAAAGGTGACTAAGCGTGCATCCCCTTTCTGCAAGAACACTCGCACTCAATAACTGCACCAGCTAAACAAACACCACCCTATTTTTCTACTATCATACATGACACCAGGATTCCCTGCATTTCAGACTTCAACTTTTAATGAATTTGAACCCACCCCCAACACACACACCCCTTTCAGTGTGTTCAGTCATTTCAAAATTTGCCAGGTGTTGACATAGCGAGAATATTACTTAGAGCATTAGAAGGGATTGCCTGTCCCATTTCCTTTCCTTTCAGCCTGGTGCTGATCTTACACTGTCTGTTTCATTGTATGAAAACCCCCGCGCTCCAGCAACCCTGCCCCGCCCTAACTGTGTTTTTTCTTTTTTTTTTTTCTTAAAGATCGGAGAGAAATCTGGCTGAGCCCAGCGAGGTCGTTTCGTTGGGAGAGAGTTGACAGCCTTCTGATAACTGTGGCTGCACGCTACCGACCGTTCTAGAATGTCACTGACAGAGACAAACGACAGGCTGATCAAAGTGACCAATCAGCAGCGTAGAGGTGGTGGCAGTGCCTCCCAGCATATGGACCCAGTTCATGGATGACAGTCTGGCTGATCTGTGGCAGGAGCACAATATCAGAGCCAAGCCATGACTGTGCAAAGAAAGGCTGGCAGTGGAGGGGAACAGCTCAGAGTTTTCTAAGTCAAAAAGTACTGTCTGGACAGTCAGTTAGCGTTTGGATAAGCTTTCGTATAGTTACTAGCACAATCAGCAATGCGTTTGGATGTTTTAAGATTTTTGGTTTTAGCTCATCTCAGAGGTAGGGTGAAATTACTGTGCTCCTTTCCCCCATTCCTAACTATGATGAAATTAATGGTGTCCTTACTCCCACCCCGAGGATTCTGGGAAATTGCGCTGACTGATGCCCTGGCCCCCACGCTGGCCGGGCTCGTGGCTGACAGAAGAGGCTGCCCCCTCGGGACCCTGCCGCTGCCAGTTCTGGGAAACGGATAACAGCGGCTTGCACTTCCTCTCACAAAATAACTTGATAACCAGCACCGAGACCAGGGACTGACAGCATTTATAGAAACAAAAAACAACAACAAAGTCTCCACCGAGACATGAATTATTCCCTAGGGGTGGGTTGGGCAGTTTGGAATAAGCCCCCCTCGGTGAGCTTGTTTTTGTGCATGAGAGGTAGAAGGGGGGTAGCAGTGGGGTGGCAGTGGTGAAGGGGGGTGGGGAGGGGGGTAACAGGGTTTCTGAATCGCTTGTGTTGCAGTCATTATCCTGACAAGCTCTATAAACTGTTTATCATTCCTAGAAAAACAAAGCCAGATTGTGGAATTATCAATTCTAATTCACGGTGGAAGGCTACAGCAGTAATGAACTGTGGCGTCGTAGCGGAGACAACTGAAGCGCTTTTGATGAGGGGAAGGTTGAGGAGCTCGTGTAATTACCAGCCTTTTCCTGCAGCTTCTCCTGTGCGGTTTGGCTCAAACTTGTCCCGTAAACCCCTGCTCCCCTGAACCCTCCCAATGCTCAGCATTCCACTGGCCACTCGGAAAAGCAGTTGGGCGTTCAGTCGTCCCAACAGCTTGTTACACGCTTTTATCCTGTCAGTGCATTCATCGCTATCGGCTCGTGCTGTCAGCTCTCTCTAAGCACGCGTTCCATGCAAACTCAAACCAAACTGTTAAAAAGAAACAGCATGAACGAAGAAGACAAGGCCTCACTAAGCATCAGTTTACAGAACTTATTAATTGTAGTATAACAGTCAATTTACTCTTGTGATAACCATGCTTCATGAAGGGCAAATACCTTAGATTTGACATACTACACAAGTTTACATTTACATTTACATTTATTTATTTAGCAGACGTTTTTATCCAAAGCGACTTACAAAAGTGCATATAGTAAGTATAGCGACAGTACGGGGACAGGATGTCTACAGTTCCACAATGAGACAGTTCTCAGCTGAGAGCAAGGTCTGTTTGAGGACACAGTACTATCAGATTTGTATAACTACAGCATATAGGGCAACTAATACGATACACCTTCAAACAGCAAACTTCAACAACTTCAAACTGCGCAATGAGCGTCAAGTAAAGTTGACCCTGATATGAGACACAAGGTCTCCAGTTTCGAACCAGACATTCCTTCTCTTGTCAGTCTCATCAACAGGAATGAATGGAGTGAGGGCAAAGACGATCAGTTAGCCCATTTTTAAACAAACTAAGTCAATAACCTTAATCATTGTGACTAGTTTAGTAGTAGTCACTAGTAGTACTTGCTGTTTATTTTCCATGTAGCGTTGCAATGTGTTTTCGATTCTGTGATCTACTGACTGATGTATGGTGGTATACTTGGCTTCCCTGTATAGTCAGGTTGCACAGGCTAACTTGGGGTAGGGCTTGAATAGTGTCATCCTCACACTTACTGGTCTGGGAGTGTCGTTAGCCTGGTCTGACACTGTTGCTCATTCAGCTTGGATGGATACACTTCTGTTCTGTTATGATGAAAGTCACTCTGGATAAGATGAATATAATGCAATGCAGTGTAATTTGCAATTCAATAAACCTTAATTGTTTTGAGTGGTTTGTCCCATTACAGAAATCAGAAACTAGTACGCCACGGCAACCCCAGGACAGGGCCAGTGTATCTCTCCATGGGGAGAATAAATTGTGAAGAAAACACGCTGGTGATCAAACGGTCATTTTTGATTGTAGGATTGTAGGATTTATATTATAGTTCAACTATGCCTCATGCAAGCAAGTAGAAATGTTGTTTGGCTAAGTATATTTCTGATCCACTTGCAAGCGAGGAAAAAATCTTAACGTTGAACCCTGTATGTTCTTGCAGATAACATTTCACTTAGTTACACTCTGACAGTCTGACAAAAAAGAATAAAAATGATAGTATGGCCTTCAAACTGCACGGAAGGAAAAGTTGAGACATGAAGTTTAATCAGAACACACAGTATGGGCAGTATGGCCATATCTCAGATTCCTCATACTGAAGTCAGCTTTTCACAGTTTCAACAGAATTACTTGCATAGTATTATTTGCATAGTAAGAACTACTTGCTGAGTAAGCAACTCTTTTTAAACAATTAGAAAGTTCATAAACTCAATATATATTTTCTGTTAATGTAACAGCAGTAGACAGGCCCGGTACAAAGATTGCTCATTTTGAAATGGGTTGACATCATTACCACCAAAACAAGATTCTCATTTACAATTTAATCACGTTTTTTTTTTTTTTTTTTTTTCCGGGGTGAGGGTAATCTGCACGGTTAACGGATTTTGCTTTCTTTGAGGATATTCTACGCACACGTGTGCTCTCCCTGTCCGTCAGGAGTGCCTTTGGGCAGATTTACACAGGAAGAGTGCTGAGACCTCAGAGTTTCTGTTGCCCAAGTGTTGGTCTCAGCATCTATGTTCAAAATAATCCCAGCGGTACAATCAATGAAGAGGTTCGTGCATCAGCAGTAAGTGTGAGGAGAGAGAGGTTAGGTAGCATGCAGCGCAGAGTGTTAATGCAAGGAAATGAATGAGAATCTTATTCAATAAAAGTAGGAAGGGTCAATACGGGCTATTGATGAGACCATGAAGTCTTGACTTCAAAAGGGTTTTTTTTTTTTTCCCCTCTCAGCTCAGCAGCGAACTGCTTTCTGTGTCAAACTGGTATCCTTCAATGTTAAAGTTATGTCCTTGAAAGCAAAGTTTGTTGCAGCACAAACTTGCAAGTAGACAAGTAAACAAAAATAGTGTTTTTTGATTCTTGAGGGAACAAACTGTGTCTCTCACACAAGTGCACACACGCACACACACATACACAAACACACCTATAGACAAACCAAGTCTGGTGTTTGTGATGTTTTTTTTTCTAAGTTTGTAAGGCTTACAATGGCAAATCAACACTAGCCAGGATGACAATTATTATGTATTTTTCAAAAAAAAAAATGCATTGAAATTCACATTTCAGCTTGTGTGCCTCTTTTTCTTAGTGTACTTTCCTGTGTGATTTACCTGGACAGGGCCTCCACTCAAAGCCTGTCATAATACAAATGACAAAAAAAAAACAAAAAAAAACTTGATCCCCCGCATGTCTCCTTGGGGAAAAAATCTATGAGTCTCTTGTATTGCGGGCTTTTGTGCAACGTGGTAGCTTTCAAGGGCAAACGCTCACGTATCACAGAGCCTGGATGTCATTATAAATTATGCATCTTTGGTTTGGTGGCACGCGTGCATTGCAGTGTGGAGAGAGCTGGGAGCCCATTTGGCACGCGGAGGGTATTCTGTAAGGCAAACTCCTCTTGGTGACAGGAACTGATTTTACAGGGAGTAATGGGAATTAGGAGGGAGTCCCATGGCGTGTTAAGACCTTGTCAGAATTTAATGACTGGAAACTCAATGACACTAGACCTCAGCACCTGGCCTTTATCTTCGCGAGGTTGCTAATCCTTGTAAAAGCATTGTTCTCTTGAATAATAAGAGGGTTACCCTGTGTCTTTCAAACTGAGCAGTCAGAAAAGTCCATGCCTGCCAAAATGCCTTTGGAGACAGCTTTTTACTCAAGAGCCAGCCTCTTCTTGTGCTGTACAGTGTAAGACTCAAGTAAAGAAATATTATAATAATAATTTAAGAAATAGTAATCATATACTGTATACATGCATACATTTTGCGCATGACACTTTATTGAAATCATGTGATTATATCTAATTGATAAAGAACAGTATCGTATCCAAATCTAGTTTAACATCAATAGGTTGATGAAGAATATTTGTTCTGTCTCTCTCTGGTTCTAGATAGATAGATAGATAGATAGATAGGCAGACATTGTTATGGTAACAGTAATCCACCCTAGGAGGATTATTTTAGAATGCCCATGTCTGTCCTGCATGTCTTAAATAGAAAATAGACAAATTGCAATAACTCCCTGCAAAAAAATATGTACCCCACTTCGAATTAGTTGTAGAAGGGGGCAAATATGTAAAAGTGCAGTGGCGTTTTTCCCCAGGTCCTGGGAAATAAATCTCTTTCATTTGCCAGCAATACATAATCAAACTCTATACAAGCCCTAAAGTGCACATGGACCAAGGACAATTAATAGGGTTGACATGCATTGTATCAGCAGTTTGAGCCAAGACTTCATATGAAGAAGAATTAAAGAATTAAAGAAGAATTATATTAAATCGGAATTGCTCGGGAATAATAAATAAATATACAGTTGTTTAGTTTCCCCCAGTTTCCCTTGTGCATGCATTTGCTGAGGCCAGCCATTTTAGGAGTTTTTCATCTTATCAAGAACTATTTCAATTCCATTCACTTAGAGGTTCAGTGAAGCAAGACTGGCAGTTTACAATATCGCCTAACTATTTTCTTAATGTGGTGAGATAAATTTGTTTCAATGTACTGGTGAGGCCTTATTAGCTGTTACTGTCTCCAATCCATCACTGCAGAGAGTGGGGGCTCCTGGGAGTTTCAGCTGCAGCCACTTGCAAATCTGCTTCTATTGACAGTTGCTATTAGTTTTTTTTGGATTTTCATGGGAACAAAGTGTTACTTGGAAATAGACATGTGGTGGCTGATGTCAATCTCTGATTTTTACAAAAACAAAAAATGTTTTGATTGATACCATCTGTTGTTTTGGAAGCAGAAATTCCTTACTGTACATACACTGCTGTGAAGATACTCCATTGAATTCTATGGATTCAAATTCAAATGTTATTATACCAATCAATTGGTACAAACCCATGCATAACTGGAAATATGACAACAACTCTCCCCATGCCTTCCCCCGGATCATGACACATGAAAGGTGCTACAGGAATGTAATCCATTAAATATGAATGTCTTATGCATGTGACTGCAGTGCTTAATTTCCTGTTTTGCGCTTGATTTTGAAATTAATTATCTGTTTTTGTGGTGCTGTGCTGCTTGCCCTGTTTCTATGGGTGCTGCATCAGTCAGCAGTACCACATCTCCTCACATTGCATTCAATTTTTGTGGCTCCTAAAGTTATATGTAATGTATATTTAAATCAAAAAATGTGTCCAATGTTGGATGCATAAATTATTTCATTACAAGTAGTATATGATAAATTTTTATTGTATTATTCATTGTCACTATACCACTGCATATGAATATACAATACGTTATTGTTAATATTTTCACAATCGAATGCATATTTTGTATACCAATACTCTGGCCTGAATTTAAAACAAATTTAACAAAGAAATCAAACAAAAAACAGTAAGGATGGTTTTCTTTCTCACAGAGGAATGTGTCAGTTACCCAGCAGAGCTTGTGTTCAATAATACTCTGTAACAGTTTTTTGGAATCTCATACACCATCAAATCTATTTGCATTTTTTGCAACAAAAAAAATAACAAGTTCATTTTCCGTGTCAGTTGTGAAATGAGTTCTGCAGCTTTGTCGGAACATCTTACGAGTCACGCCATTGTCTGACATCAATTCTGGTGTCACCGTATTCTTTAGTGCATCGGCAGTGGTTTGATGTTTCTACCTCATTAACCTCCATGATCCTAAAATTGGCATCATAACTCCTTCTCCATTCCCTGGACACTTGCCCAGCTCTTGATCTACTTTTTTTTTTCAGCACGGTCACTGCAGGTAGCTTTATCTCCTGAATGCACAGTCAGGCCAGCAGCATTGCTTTGGAGAGGGCCACTGCTGTTGCCAGCTTGCGTTGGCAATGGGGACCTATCTGCAAATACAGGGAAAGCTGCACTTTTTTAAACCTCATGTGTTAAGGGCGGATGGAAATAATAGCTTCAAGCTACGGCTAAAATGGCCATACTATGATTTGTCTCAGAAGTCCCAGGTTTGCGTTCAAATTTTGCATGGAATTGTCAACGTCATCATCTTCTTCTTCGCACCTTTTTGTCATTTACAGCAACTGCAATGTCAGCTTATTACACATTTTTATTGACTGTCTTTATTTGGTTCTTGATAGTGGGGTTATGGAAGCATATCAATGTTTTTGTTGCAATTGTTGTTGTTTTTGTTAACTGGAGTGTGTATTGAGAGGTGTGATTGCTCTCTGTGGGATAGTTTGGCTACAGACAATACTAAACAAAGGGCCTTAAATTTCTGTTTCAGCAATGTGGCTGTAATTACTTAGGGAAATGTGCACGGCTATTATCTGTCCTAAAGGGCTAAATAAGGCTCTGTAAGGGCATGGAGAAAGAAAGACACCAGCGTTATATAAAGAAGACAGGGCCAAGTTAAATCAAACCACCTTGTGCTCATGCCTTGAACAGGGGGGGGGGGGGGGGGGGGGGGGGGGGGGGGGGTGATTGAAAAAGTGTTACTTTACTTTTTACAGTCTTTGTTTTTTTATTAATTCAGAATAAAGTGTACAGAGAATGAAGAAAAATCTGTTTAAATGTGACACTCAACACTAAGGCAAGGTGTGCTGTAGTTATTCTGGGGGGCAGTATGACATTGCAGTCGCCAGTAGGAATCCCAGGTGTAGCAGCGTTGCCATACCTTTAGGCTGAGTGCCTCATGTGAACCGTTTCAGAAAATATCCGGCTAAATCAAGAGAAAATACATCAATGTGAGGTATGTAAATGGCTCTGATCAAGACACACGAGTTAGTGACTTATTACAGTAATAACAGAGACTACAGCTGTACTAGCGAAACTGAGTCAGCGTTAAAATGCAGCCGAGTCATCAGTTTGGAATCAGGATGCTAATACAGCACTCTGCTTACCTTTAGACTACGATGTACACTGGAGTCAGTGTGCAACAATGGATTCGTCCTCTGTCTGTTTGGACGTAAACAGTGCGAGTTCTGCCTCCATTTGCGCGGTGTATTCTGTCTGTGTATGTTGTGCCAGAGCTCGGTCGAAAAACAGATGATCTATGGGAGCCTCCAGTCCCCCCCCAGCTCAAGGTGTTGCCAAGGGTCGTCAACGGCGTTACCCTGGAGAGCACCCGAGCACAGCGACCTTCACGGCAGCCGGTCCCTGGCAGTTCCGTGTGGGTCAAATTCATTAGTCATTCCAGCACTTCTGCGTGTCCACATCCAGCCAATACACCTCCACCTCCCCTGGATATGTATTTATTTTAGTTATTAACACAAAGGGCACACTTCAATTTACACTTGAAAACTTCAGAGACACTTCTAAAAACTTTTGTGTTTTTCAAATATTGACTAGGAGACTGTAGCTTCTGTTAGGTGATAGTTTGAATGGAGATAAATCACCCATCATGCTTTGCTGTTCCACACCCTGTACCCTGAACCCCTATTGGATCTTCTCAAAGCCTAACCATTGATGAAGGCTTGTGTTCTCAGGAAAGTGTTAAGAAGCAGGACTGTGTTCATAAATTCAGACCCCTCAGGCCAAAGTTTTTTTCTCCTAAATGTGAATAAAACACTTGATGTTCTTTTTTTTCTTTTTAATTGCTGTTGTTCACTTTTTTTTCAGAGAATACAAGACTCCTGGCCATGTTACAGGACTTGTATACTCTGTATTTTCTTTTTTTTTTATTTTTTGAAAAAAGCAATCTTGAAAAAGGTCACCTTGACTGCAACATTTATTATTTTTTGCTGCACAGTAAAAGAAATAAAAGAATGCTGGGAAAATCCTCTCTTTTGACGTGAGTCATTTGATTGTTTTTAGTGGCTTTGTTTGGGGGATCTTTTCTCCCTGCTCCATGACCTAGATACCATCAGAGTGGGCGTATGGCCAGAGCTGTTTAAGTGTTCTTTTTTACCTTGAAATGAAGCAGGTAACAAACCGCAGGCCTTACTGGAAGGCAGGAGACTTGCTTCCAGCCTCTAACTGGTTTTTCTTTCAAAAAACAAAAAAAAAAAAAAACACCGGATTTTGTGTACAAGGTTTATCCTGGGACTCCACCTTGGTAGAAAGACTGGTTTTAAACAATACTGACGATTCTTCTTCTTGTAAGGCCATGGGTACACACTTGGCTTTAAAAGATGTGGAGCATGAAGGGGGTCACAATGAAGAATTCAGAATTCAGAGGTGCAAGTGAACTCGGGTTTATTGTCAAGGCTACTCTTGATGTTACACAAGTCTGTAAAAATAAAAAAAAGGACTGAAGGGATGTAGACACATCCATCTGCTAGATTGTCAGCCCCATTCCTCTTTTTCTTTCCCATCACCGCCTCAACATCCTCACCAGAAGACCACCAAACCAGACACCAAAAAATAAAAAAACAAAACAAAAAAACCCCCACCAATATCCAATACGCTGTGTCAGAATAAAAGTCCCTCAATAAAAGTCCTTCAGTTCTCGTGTTTTTTTTTTTTTTCCCTACATCAGTCAGCAGCTCATCAGTGGCTTAGTGATGGTGTCTGCCAGCACAAGGCCAGGCGATGCTAGGACTGGATGCGCAGTCTTTAAAAGGCCCAGGGCAAGCTAAATAAAGAAGAAGAACCAACACAAAAAGAATAATCAGAATAAAGAAGAATTGGAAAGTGATTATATCTAAAAACTAGAACTTGCTCTTACAACCAGTCCCCTTATAGATACTCTGCATTCACCCATCAAGAGAGATGGCAATTCAGAGGACAATTCTCAAGGTCAAACTGAGAAGCAGGACCACTTACTTCCAAGAACCACAGAACATACAATAACCAAAGCAGCTCTTGGTAGATTCTGAGCTTTTAGAAGACATTTGAAAACCATATGTCAATAAGCAAAGCTTCATGTCAGTACACCACATATGTGCATCCACAAGAAGAGGCTGGAAGTCCAGCCTGGATGTCCAGAGAAAAATGAAGGGAAGAAAATAAATGCTGAAGTGGTGCTGTGATATGCCTAAGACAATAATGTGTTGTGAAAGGTGCGATTCAAAACGTGAATGCATGCATGGACCCATTCACCCACATGCAGGAGCATAGACACCCAGCTGATAGGCCTGGCAGTCCCACAGTAGGTGTATTGTGCCTTGGTTTTGTTGTTATCAGAATGCAGGGAGGAGGGAACCTGCTGGATGTGAAGCAAACATCAAAGTACATGTCAAACAGAACATAATAACTACAGATACTCACGGTTACTTAAGGATACAAGTGTTCATGGTGACTCATTTTTTATCCTTTCACTACACACTTGTTGGCCTGCAATATCCATAATTCCAATGCTCATAAGCCACCACGTCCCAGTGATGGCTTTTTGAACATATAACACCATTGACTTTATTCCATGGTGTGTTTAATTCAAAGAATCACAATACTGACAAATATGTTTGTTAATTTCTGTGCTTTCGTAAAGATTTAAGGGCTTTGACTATGATCCCCTCCTTCTTTTTTACATTGGAATTTATCATATTTTTATCACGCAGTCACTAATGTGATAGACGCTTTTTTTATGCTTTTACTGGATGCTGTGATTTGTCTGGAGCTGAAAACAGTGTTGATCCCTCGATTAGTCTGGTGTTCCAAAGTGAGCAATGGGTTGGAGGTGTCTGAAGCTCTCTGTAAGGACTGACATGCTGTGAGAGAGAGAACTCGCATGCCCGTCAAACACATCAAAATCAAGCAGAGGCGAGCGGACAGGGACCGGCCGGCTCCACACGCACACAAGCATCATAACTTTCAGGTGAGCGGCAACTCTTTCTCACTGTTTCTGTTCACAATTCACTGACACAGACATACATTACAGCGCGCACGCCATCCGACTGTGACACCACCGGTCATCATCTCATCCTCCTTTTTTGATGGAGTATTCATCCATCATAATGGTCCTGTTATGTAAAGTATTCAGATTCCACAGACCTGTAAAATTCTAAATTACAATATGAGCTGTTCACAGGCCCTAAAATTTGCGCAAATGCAACAAAAAAAGCAAATAATAAAAGTGAATTTTTTATTATTTAATTCTGTATTTTCCATTTATTTTTTTTTACTATAAATCTGGATGTAAAAGTATTTCTTTATTTAGAAATAACCTCTATCGTCTGCCATGTCTAAAAGCACAGTGTAATGCGGACAGCCTACAAAGAAGAGACTGGGAGCTTCATTCTAATTTAAAACATTATCACACTTCAATTGATAAGAATAACTTGGAGCTCTGTATTTTCTGACACTGTTGCCAGCCCTGAATTCTGCGAACAGCAGGGTTGATAGAGGCGTTTATCAAGCACCCCTCCTTTCAAGCGTGGAGAGGCGACGTGTTGCCAAATGATTGTGTGAACTTCCTTCTTATATCCACCCAAAAGTTGCCTGGTTCTGAACGTCTTTTTAAATGCCGAAAGGTCGGTGGCATTGGCTAAAAAAAAACAATAGACATAACTACACAGCATTCTGGGGTGACATTTTGGAAAGACTAACCCTTGCCACACATTGGAGTACATACAGTAAATACCACAGTTAGAGCTTTGGAGGTTTCTGTGCACTGTGGTACTCTCCTAAACCCTGTGTTTGACCTGAGCAGCATGAGAGAAGCTCATCTTATCCATTTTCAGGTGAGCAATAAAACGGTTTCTGGATATTTGAGGAAGCACCACTTTTCAGCTTCTACACCATCACTGCACAGAAGTGCTATTTGCTCATTGGATAAGTTCACAGCGAGTCAGCTGCAGCCAAACTCGAGCTCGTCCGGCCAAGGAGCGCACCTTGCCACAGAAGAGCCTTCTCCCTGTCGGCGCGTGGCACTTGTAACGAGACGGACGCTAATTAACGTTTGATTAAGCTGAGAGTGATGTGGTGGAGAGGTGGAGAGGGGCCTCCCGCTGATCATGTGCTGTCTGTCAGAGGCAGACGCTGTGAAATTGGATTGTTCTCTGTCGTTAGCCCCTGACCCTTAGCTCTGTGCATTCCTCTGTGAAAAAGCAGGGAACACAGACCCCGACACCACAGCCTTGACTACGGAGAAATCAGCAGAGACTGCAAGGTCACAGGCATTCAACTGATTGATCGTGTACGGGCGTGTGTGTGTGTGTGTGTCTTGCATGTGTGTGTGCCTTGCGTGCGTGCGTATGCGCATGTGTGTGTGTGACTATGTGTCTCTACCTGCATGTTTCAGGAGTGATGCATGCGTTGCAGCCATATATTGGGTTTATGATATTTTACCTGAGATGAGGAATTTGTGGTGAAATCGATTTACTAATTTGCGTATCTAGGAAAACGACCTTGTGTTGGAAACACATGCTAAAAAACAAATGCTGAGAAGATTGACATTTTTTATTTGTTTGCCTGTTCAACCATAATCTGTATCCACTTGGATTTAACTATGTGGTCCAATAATAATAATAATAATAATAATAATAATAATAATAATAATAATAATAATAATAATACATGCAGCTGTTTGTTTTTTTCTTAAGTAACTAAAATAACTTTTGGTCACTGAAAAAAACATTCTGCCTCAGCCAAGGCAAACTTTATTTCGTGGCTGTCGAGGCGTTGGGAAGCCGTTAACACTCTCCACACTGAAGTGTGCACCGCTGGGCAGGAAAGTCTACAGGGAGCTGAGTTGCAGCTACGAGGGGAGTCCCCTGAGAGTAGGCCCAACTTTCCTACCAACTGTTCAGCTTCTTCAAGAGCGCTGGCTACACTTCCTCCCCGCCATTGAGTGTGCAAAAAAAAAAAAAAAAAACCTTCGAGCTGAGGCAAGAAACTATTACTAATTCATGAGTCGCTTCAGAAAGCAATGGCATATTAATGAGGACTTTTTGTGACAAAATAACATATGCATGAGACTGCTTGGGGGTGTATTTTTAACATAGGAAGTCAACGCGGGCAGTCAAGTGGAAGGTGATGGGGAGACAAATGAAGACAAAGCAGCAAAGCAACTTTCTCAATTGAGGAACAGGGCTGTTTTCCAGGCGGCTGTTTAAACGTCGTTTACTCTGTGGAGCTGTGGGAGCTTATCACCACTGCTCAGCGGTGCTGCCACAAAACAGGATGTGATGTCATCAGTTTCCACAGCCCTTGGGAGGTGCTTTGGGTGCAGCCAGGTGCAGCTAGTGGAATTGTTTTAGGGGGTGGAGGGTGGGTGATCCGCTAGATTGTTAATTGGCTATTCAGCAGGGGTGAGTTCATACTGTATCACTCCTGCAATGGCAAGGATTTACTGTGTGAGTTCTCCAGTTTTGGTGGTCCTGTGGGAGCAGGACTGGGAATCAATACTTCAGCATAGTGGAAGCCCGTGCGTGGGATGCATCTCTATGAAGGCGGAGAAGAGTGTCTGTGCAGGAACCCCGCAGTTCTTCAAGCCTTTGAATTTCCCTCCAGCCACCATCTACAAACAACCGAGTGTCATTCCGCCTGTCAAATTTTATTCCGTTCTTTTATTTATTTATTTGTCTTAAAGTGAGACGTACAGTATCAGATAAAACAGAGTGTGTGGAATAGCAACAGATTTCTGTTCGGTACATACCCTGTTCCTGTGCCAGTCTCCTGGTGGTTATACTGAGAGATGAATTCTATACTGTATTTGAATTAATAAATTATATGTTTTTCTCCTGCTGTAGCCCTGACAGTAAACAGCTGTGTGGGCGGAACCATTATTAAATGGTCTGTTTCTCAGGAGGGAGAGACTGGAGGTGCACACTTCCTGTCTGGGCAGCCCTCATCAATGTGGCCTCCTTAATGGCCTGGCATGCCGCCTCTGAGTAATGAAACCAGGGTAGAGATCATTGTGTCAGGTTTGCGTTTTCAACTTTCAGCTCTCCTATTCTGGCTGACTCGTGGGTTTCTTTTTTTAGGAGATTACAACCTGTATCTAACCAGCACATATATACCCCCCCCCCCCCACCTCCCCAGAGGCAGAAGTCTACATTCAGCACATCTCGAGCTCTGTCCGTCATGCTGACATTTCACCCCCACTCATTCATGTGATCTTTTTTTATTCCGTTCTTGTCTGCCAGGGCAGAGGGATGCTTGCACTGCGGCTCTCTCTGCAGCCTGGTGCGTTAGCTTCACCCGTCGCGGCATTTCATTTGAACCCAACACTGGGCCGTGCTGATGGGTCCTAGCTAAGCCGCTAAGAGTGCTGCTTCCTCTTCTTCCTCTTCCTCCTCTTCCTCAGTCTGCTTCTCTGTTATAAGTTTTACCTATGGTTTACTTTCATTCATCATCGTTAATCATTTACTTTAAAGCTCACAAGAAAAGCCAGAGTGCAGATAATGGCTGGTGGATATAGGCTACCACATACAGAGTGCATATAGTCAGGAGTATATATTTACTGGAACTCAACACATGTTTTTAATTGGTTAAATTGTGCTTTTCTATTCATTTTGGCTTTATATTAATTTTTTGTTGTCAAAGAAACACATCCTCAAACATGTTATATATTTTAATCGCTTCTTGAACACATTAAATATTTCAAGATGCACTACGCTGAAACCAAAAAAAACAGAACAGATTATAGGCATCGCATACGCACCCAAATAAAACCACAGAATATCTGCTTAATAACCCCATATGCTGCAGGTTGGTCACTGTAGGAGGTGGGAGCTCCAATCAACGGGACCCCTCAAATAAAAGACATCTCTGGACACTTTCCACAAAATCCACTGCAATGAGGAGAGATTCTGGGCTGCGATTGCCTCTCTGCTTTATTTTATTTCGAAACAGAACCAATTATATCAGGGCCTTGTCAAGCAGAAAATGGGAGCATCTGCATAATTGCCTGCTGAATTCACAGCCTCAGCCAGACTAAATTTGTGTAATGCCGTTTGCATTTAAAATATAACGCTAACATAAACAGTCTCTGTTACAGCCAACCCCCCCCCCCCAAAAAAAATAAATAAATAAATAAAAAAACAACAAGGTGCTGTCCATCATTAAAAAAAAACAAATGAAGACTTGCAATTATCAATTTAATGCCTATTTATTTAATTGGAAGATTACTGAGATATATATATATATATATATATATATTTGTTTTATCCCATAATATTAATGCCTACTTTTTTATTCTACTACAATGCCTAATATTTTCCTTTGCTTCATGACATGACATGCCAGGCATATTATTTTACAGCATGGCATTATGTAGTACTCATTATTTTGACACATTTCATTTTTATGCTTTAGATACATCATTCTTAATTAATAAAATAAAATGGAGTCATTCTTGACACTTGACTTTTCAACAACTACATTGGAACTGTTACTACTTATTTACTACCTGCTTATTATCAGTTCATTGTCTCCTCTAGAACATGTCATATGCAACTAAGAACTGGTAACCAATTGAATACATGCATATTAGTTCATCTTAACAACTTCAAGTCTTAAGTAGAGTGAGACCCAACTTAAATGTTTTGGTAGTCAATGTGCTGTTTTCCTAAAGCCTCTTGTTTAAAAACCAATGGTTTGATCCTGTGTAGCAGTGCTTCCAGTGCAGTACTTCCATATGGCCGGGTTCAGTTGTCTGTTGGTCTGGTCTGGCACAAGGCACATTGATGTAAATTAGGCAGAAATCACAGACTGCTGATTTCCTGAGCTCTCTTCCATTTCCTCTCTTGAATTATAACCATGATAACCGCCTGAAATGCAGGTGGCTGGGGGAGACTGTCAGCAAAAGGTATATTTGAAATCATAAATGATTTTTCCTCAAACTCCCAAGAGTGTTAGTGAGAGGCTGTAGGAAGGTAGCAGTACAGCATCACTGAGAACATCCTGTACATCCTCTTGTCATCCAATGGCATGTAGTTAAGACTTCATTCAATTCACTGGCCAGCAACCACTGCGTGTGAGGTTTCTGTTTGACGGCACAAACACCGGCTCTTTTTCCAGTCCTTGTAGCAATAACTTTAAGCTAATACTGCCTCTTTTTCAGTCCTTAGATTATATTCTTGATCAGTTAGATGATTTAAAATGTTAAAAAAATAAAATAAAAAAGGCTCAATTTGTATTGCAAAGACAAATCACTTTTTGTATTGACGAAGTTTATATCTGGGCATAAGTTCTCAAAATCCTTCTTCAAAAATTGGATAACCATAGATTTACCATGGTAAACTGCACATCGTGAGGCTGTCTGTTAAGGTATGAGCACATAAGGTGAAGAAGTATTTGAAGCAGGAACTTATTCTGTGTGTGAAATGCTTTCTCCTCGACCCATCGCAAGCTGGAGGTGACTGGCCATCACCCTGATGGGCGGCCAGGGTCAGGGTCCAGGAGACGGAGGGCAAAGTGCCTGCTCATCAGTGGCAGATGGCACTGGTCCCCAGAGACACACAGCACACACCATGACACCCAAACAGCACAGGTAGCGGTGAAACATACACATTTCTGATACTGACTACAATGCAAAATTCCGATAACGATAAGTATAATTTGATAATAATTGTAATAATGGTAAAGTAAAATTTCACAGCTCATGTTGTGTGCGAAACCAGCCCTAAGAAACAATCTATCCTGTGGCCATCTGCCTGACGACAGACGTACACCATCATAAGCTACCATCCTTGGAATAAAGATCTGTGCAGTGAGACACACAGAGGGGAAGACGGAGAGGGAGAGAGAGCGGGAGAGAAAGAGAGAGAGGATAGCTGGGGAAAGCAGGAAAAAAAGGAGCCACAGAGTGAGAGAAGGAGAGAATGAAAAGGAGGAGAAGAACACAGAGACAAGGGAAGAGAGGAGAACAAGGGAAGGAGAAAGAAAGGGAGAAGGAGAGAGGGAGAGCAGAGGCATGAAGCCTTATTTAAACAATGAGCAGTGAGAAGGAGCCAGCTGGTGCAGTCTGCTGGGAGCTGGTGGTGTATGTGGGTCAGCACATTGCAATATCAGCACTTCTTCTCACCTGCCTGAATAAACAGATAAAGCTGAACCCCCTCTGCAACAATCTGCATTATTAACGAGGCAACTTTCCCTTTACTGCCCTACTTAAACTCTCATACCCACTAATGGAATAGAAGATAATAATATAACGTAAGACAGTTTATGCTTTCTCATCATTCAAAGCAAGACACCCAAATTATTATTTAAAACAAATGATTTATGTTTTGTATGTTATGCATTTTTAGTTTTGTTTTGTCTTGTTTTCAGTTTGCCCCTTTGGATATTGTTTAAATTTCTGGCTTCCAGTGGTGAAAGCAGGAAAACATCCAGGCAATTATTTTGCATGAAGCGGCTGTGTGCGATGTCACTTGTTATTTCATTTTCTGTGACATGTAAGGTCATGCAGTGCCTTCTGTTCAGTGTTGCGGCATTAAGGGAAATGTGCAAAAGTAAATGTTTTAGGTGCAGGACCGCACTGTGGTGTAATTACACCATGCAAGCATGTAAGCACAAGGTTACAAGGACAGATCTCACATGCAGTATTGCTGTTTTAGGGTTAGGTTAGGTTTAGGTTAACCAGAGTAACTCCAGGAAATTTCACACTATAAACTGGTGAATTGTAAGCTATCTTGTATATCCAGTATAAGCTGCCCTGAACAAGGGAGGTTTCCAGGAAACAACATGAAACGCTGTAAAATCGATCCAGATAATTAAATCAGAGTAATTGTTACAGTTTATATAGGCTTGTGGAGTTTTGATTTGGTTTCACACAGTAACAACTGTAATTGTACAGTATAAAGATTTAACCTAGTTACTACTGTGGAGCTTGAATTTGTGGTTCATTAAATTGTCTTTGGTATTTCATTAAACTCTAGCCATAGCCCATTTCCCAAAAGGAGTTAGTATCATTTCCAGAGATGCAAAGATGTGTAGAAGAAAAAAAACCCCACACAGTCAGGTCTGAAATAAATCTCTATTAGATAAGCCGCTTTCCTGAAAAAAAAATGGTAATACAATTGTAATTTGAAACTCTATTGGCTTGGTCACAGAGTGGGAACCTTGCTGTAGACATGCAGTTGGCATGCGTTGGTAAAATAAGAGGATATAATACAATATCAGCTGAAAGAGATGGTTATAACAGATATATTCAGTATGCACATATTTTAGATATTGTATTAAGTAATGTATTATTTATGGGTTGGGATGTCGGAAACGTGAAGAAATCCCATCTTTTTTTCCCCTCTTAACCAGGCCAGGCTTCTTTGAGCCAGGCGGTGTTGAGACCACCCTGTCAGACTCACGGATCTACGGTCTGCACGTCACACCATCCGTCAGCGAGATGGATAGCACAGCTGCTGAAAGACCCAGTGACCGCGCGTACGCGGATGGTGACTCTGTCCATGTTTGACATGATGTCTCTGCAAGAGCCTTTGTCTCTTCATCCCTCCATGGCCTTTCTATAAAATAAACTCCTCTGCACTGAAACCTGTGACGCTAATCTGGGAGCTAATGACATCAGCCCTTTGGCTCTCTGGAGCCCCCTGTGTGTTTTGGAAGGCACGCATGCTGAAAGGTTTGAAGCTGACGTTGTGCGTCGCTGATGTTTTCATTGTTGCAGCTCTTTTTAAACCTGCTCTGTTGTTTGATGTGGAAAACAGTCTCACTATGTTACTGCGTGCCCTTCGTTTGTGCGAGTCTGTGTGTGTGTGTGTGTGTGTGTGTGTGTGTGTGCGTGTGTGTGTGTGTGTGTGTCTGTCTATTCGTGTATGTGTGTGTGCGTGTGTGTGTGTGCGTGCGTGTGCGTGTGTCCGTGTGTGTGTGTGTGTGTGTGTCTCTGTTTGTTTGTGTATGTGTGTGTGTGTGCACGTGTCTTAAAAACTCATTTCTTTCGTGTAAGCAATATAAGGAGAACAGGGTAGAATTTTGCTGAAAGCTGCATCTTCTGTGAAAGATAACAAGGTTCCTAATTTTCTCACTGAGGCAAGAAATTCTCCCTTTTTCTCTCTCTCTCCTTCTCCTTCCCCCCTCACTCTCCCCTCTCTGTGTTCTCTCTAACCTCTTCCCCTTTCTTTTCCTTTCTCTTTCTCTCCCTCTCCCTCTCTCTGCCCCTCTCTTTCTCCCTGTCAGTCCTGAAGCTAGGCCAACTGGTCATACCTATACGCGGAGCTGCTAATTCAGAAAGGGGGAGTTCATTTTACAAATGTTTTTATTGAATCGGAGAGAAACCCAATCCATTAAGAGGAAGATAAACGACACCCAAAGAAAGCCCTAGGCCGCCGCTAAAGGAAAAGTTAGTTGGAAACACTCAAAATGAAACTGATAGTCAGCAATTTTATTAGTAGCAGTAGGATAAAAAGAGGCTTTGATAATATAATTCCCACAGATAGGAACTTCAGTTCAACAGAAGAGGGGGGTATCTGAAAATTAAAGGCACCATTACATTACAGCTATGTCCCTGTAAGGCTTTTAGATATTTCTCTCAGCTAATTTAGTACCATCATTTACATTTTATTCATTAGAAATGTGTTAGCCTCCAAGGATATCATTAGAAAAATCAGACCAAAAGCATCTTAAAACAAGATATGTTTTGTTCTTCTTCATCTTCTTCCTCTTCCTCTCAGTCTTCCCTTTTCCTTCATTATCTTCAAAGTGACGACACAGACTTGACACAAGAACATCTGTTGCTTTTTTAAGGTTGATTGGTAACATTTAAACAAATGTTTAATTAGCAAATATTGCCTCAATTAAACTGATTTTAACATATTTACTTACAAAGGCCCTTGTAACTGAATACTAATATTATCTAAATGTCATATAAAAATAATAAAAATTTATTTTATACTTCTTGTTAGACGATCAGGAAGGACAAAGTGAAGAGTCAACACTGCCAGTCCTCACCATTTTTAAAGTGGATCCATTGTGGAAAATTTAACTTTGTTCCCTCTCTACAGACAGCAGTGAACCAACATGGCAACATGTTAACTGAACTCATGACCTCCTTTTCAATATATTTGCAAACTGCTGCACTCTGGTACCCATAGACAGAAAGTGAGACTACAAACGTGTGAGGAATTTCTTGGCAGTTTGGAAAGACTGGACACCTTCCTCTGTCATTCCTCCAAAACATACAGAGCACAGACAGTGTGGCAAACATTAAATATACAGCTACCTGCTACTCCTATGTTCCAAAAAACTGCAGTCTGTACCCCCTCAGCTGCACTGTAGATAGGGTCGTTTTCACGCGTGTGGGATCTGTACCCCCCTCAGCTGCACTGTAGATAGGGTCGTTTTCACGCGTGTGGGATCTGTACCCCCCTCAGCTGCACTGTAGATAGGGTCGTTTTCACGCGTGTGGGATTTATACATATACAAATGCACAGTCGCCCATTTGGATTGGCTCAACCACTTGCTGACTGATCTATTCACTCATTTGGAAACCTGCTGTACATCAAGCAACACCCATTCTCTAACTCTGAATTCATATTTGTATGTCACTTTTTCTACATAATGCTCTTTTCCAAAAACAAAGAAAATACAAAGAGTTTATCAGCTAGTTGTGTGTGTGTGTGTGTGTGTGTGTGTGTGTGTGTGAAGCTCCTTTAAATCACAGATAATTGTCTTCATGGGTAAGCATGATAAGATTGTCTTTGTTACTCTGTGCTGTCGTTATTTTCAGTGAAACTGGCCGAAACATTTCAAAAGCGGCATAATCTTCCATGGGCCCGTATAAAATGCTTCAATCTAACATTCATAAAAAATTCATAAGAATGCAAATACACACACTGCATGAATCCCACTTAATTCATTAATTTCCCATGTATCATTCACATGGAAACAATCCTTAATTATTTAAATGATATACAAAGCCTTAAACCAAGAACACGTCCTGAATCATCACAATCACACTGGTGGAAGTGTAGCCAATGTTCCAAAAATCATTTCCATACTTGACCTCCTTGAACCCGGTCAGTCTACTATCTGTTCTAATAATAACACATAAAAAAAATAAATAAAAGTGTCCCACTAGCGTGTCTGAATCCTGTTTTCATTTTAAAATATGGCTGCTAGCAAATACAGACCATTGTTTTCCAGTTAATTTTGACTTAGTCATTGGAATATGTTATTTGGAATTAGTTAATGGATGGACACTGCCTTGCCACTCTGAAAAACCAACTCCCCCAAAAACTTTGTTTTTTGTTGTTTTCTCAGTCCCCGGTTGGGTCTCTGTTTCTGTGTCAGAGCTTCGAATCTGCTGTCATCACACCTGACAGCGGCCGGCGATAACCCCGCAACCGCTCGATGTGACCGCGCCCTTTCCCCGCCCGCGGCGGCCCCATTCCAACGGCTTCACGCATTTATCAGCTGCGTATCTCGCTGACAGCACACGCGGCGGGGTGGTGGTGCGGGCGTTGTTAGGAGGCGGAGGACTTATACAACCCGACGCCGCTGCCGTAGCTCCGCGGGGGGACACGTGTCAGCGAATGAAATTAAGATCTGATTCACTGGACTCCCTCCCCAACCCCCTCAGCCAAGGCAACTGCCAGTGACAGACTGACACATCCCTGTGACAAGGTTGTGTTTTGACAACCTAATTCAGGTTTCCGCGCATGTAGAATGAAATATGAATTTTAATATCGGGAAACCTGGGGGGAGTGGGGGAGGGGGGCGAGGAGTCAAGTGTCAAATACACAAATTCAATTTAATAATAAGTTCCGCGCACGGTTTAGATTACTCCGACGCACACCAGTGTGTCTGTCACTCTATTAAGCGCGTTACGTGGGTAATAAGGGCGTTTTGGAGCAGAGGGGGTGAAATAGCTTGCGCTTGAGAAAAAAAAAAAGGAAAAGAAAAGTTAAACGGCTCACTTGTGACTTTCCATCAATGGTGCAGAGCGTGCTGTCGTAAGCTGGTGGCCCACCAACACAACGGCATCCTGGGAAATTAAACCCCTTCAAACAGATTAGGTGTCACTGTGTTGAGAACACTATTTTTCATCTTTACTCTCCACTAATCTCAATGGGAAAAGCATTCTCTTTAAAAAAAGAACAGGGGAGAGAGGGAAACAAGGAGGGAGAGAGGGCGGGAAAGCGTGTTGAAGTATTGCTTTGACTCTGTAATCGGATGGCGTCCGTTCGGTCCTGGGGGAACGGGCTGTGTTGCTGCAGCCTGTGATCGGCGCGGTGGTGTTCGGTGGCTTTCAGTGGTGGCCTGGTTTACAGCACCTCAGTGACACCTGAAACGATGGCTTTCATCAGAGCCGAGGTGACGCACGCTCTCCCCGGTCCCATGCGGGAGGGCAGAGAGACCCTGCTCGCTGTCGGAGGAGCTGACGGACATTGAGCCTGCCCGCTTATCCCGGTCAGCGGGCTGTAGGGAGGGGTGAGCTCCGGTCTGACCCGGGAGAACTGATGCATATTGTTTTTTTTTTTAATATTTTATTTAACGTTTAGGAGTGTATGAACCGAAAACAGTTCAAAAATAGTGCTGTGTGTTATAGTAGATGTATTATGTATTATGAAAGACTCGCTAATAGTTTTATTTAAGAATAATTGCACTCATTATGTGATCAGAGAAGGATCGTGTATCCTGTGCCAGGAGGGGAATGAATTCAAAATATGTTGAATCCCGGTGCTGGATGGATGAATAATGTATGTAAATCCAGCTCTCTCCACCTGCTCAAGTCAATCACTGAAAACATTCATCAGTCTCAAAACCATAAAACATGCAGGGTCAAAGGTCAGGACACATGCAATGTTGCCAGCATGAATAAGTGCTGAGTGCCACTTCATATAGCTCTTCTGCTGTGCATAGACCCTGTGCTCTCTGTACTGCCTGTGCTGTGCATAGACCCTGTGCTCTCTGTAATCCCTGTGCTGTCCATAAACCCTGTGTCCTCTGTACTGCCTGTGCTCTCCATAGCCCTGTGCTGTATGTACTGCCTGTGCTGTGCATAGACCCTGTGCTCTCTTTAATCCCTGTGCTGTCCATAAACCCTGTGCCCTCTCTACTGCCTGTGCTCTCCATAGCCCTGTGCTGTCTGTACTGCCTGTGCTGTCTGTACTGCCTGTGCTGTCCACAGCCCTGTGCTGTCTGTACTGAATGTGCTGTCTGTCTGTACTGCCTGCCACAGCTATGATCATTGTCATTTCCTTCTCCTCTCTTATGATGTTCTTTCCTTTTTTTAATCAATCAACTTGTTTTTTTGGCCTTGCCTGGGGAAACAAAAGAGGTATACACACACTGATGCATTTAATAACAGCATGTGCTGATATTATTAATAACACCATGTGCTGATGTTATCCAAATTACTTTCACTCATCAAACTCCACGTTTTAAGCTCTTAACCTGTTGCTGAATAACTGAGACTCTGACTCATCAAGCAGCGGTGTGTGTAATTTGGAAGGCTGTGACCCACCAATAGGGTGTGTTTGTGTGTGTGTGTGTGTGTGTTCTTCCATGTCTGCGCTTTGTAAACCATTCAACCAGGATTTTTACATAACCGTAGTTGATAACATATGTTGCAAAAGGTCAAAGGTCACAACCAGGTTTCAAGCAATGAATGTTCCTCTGACTTAAATGGATTGCTTGTTCATCTCCCATTTTCTGTAGTCTTTGCAAGATTAAAAAAAAAAATAATAATAACAACAATTTTGCTTCTTCCTGTTCTGCAGACAACCAAAAATATAACACAGACAGTGTTAAAGCTGTCGGGTGCATTACACATGACATGTATTACATTCTAAAAATATATAAATAAAATGGAATCGCACAAACCCATTTTCCCCCATGGAATTTCTTGTATGTTGTTGCAAAAAGCGTAAGATTGAATTAGAGCACAGCCAGCTACAGTGTGTCAATATTTCAGACCGAATATTCTGCTCTGTTTGACATCTTCCCTCATGTCAAATTCAGCATCAATCTCTTCCTGTCTCTGCGTTTGACTTTTAATATGAAATTATCCCTGCAGAGCATTACTGTGAGGCTGCGGTTTGATATTCTGACCTTCATATCCGCTGGTCTGAATTAAACATTTCTCAGAGCTCGTCTCACACAGAGCCACCGTGCTGCATGGGTGGAATGGGCCGACGTGCGGAGGAGACTGCGGGAGCATGTAAGAGACCTGCAAGATCATCGGTGGGGTTTTCCCTCAAAGGACCACTGAAGATCTGCTCTCATGTTAACAGTATTGTATTTAATAAACAGATATATAAATAGGAAAAAAATCAAGAAAAAGACAGATAGTGAGAAAAAAAATATCATCATCATCTTTGCGTATTTATCTAACTTGTTTCTGGCGGGTTTTTATTTTTTTTTTTGGTAAATGTTTGAATCTAAATTAGACATGAATCAGGAATATCAAGCATCTAGGCAGCCTGCCAGTGATGTAAACCTTGGCTCAACCTTGTGAGGTGGGATTCTTCTTCAAGATTTAATCAGACGGGCCCTCGGAGAAACCCAAAACTTGAGAAAAAAAAGGATTCGCCAGCAAAGGAATGGCTGGATGGCTGACAGGGTCGGAGCCGATCCAGGTTTCCATGGCGCACAGCAGCTCGTAAACGTACACCCCCCGGGCTGTACCCAATCCTGTAACAGAACCAGTACCCCAAATCCATCCCCATCATTGTTGACTGCAGAGCACACCCATAAAGGCTACTATTTTTAATTACATGCAGTGTATTTATTAATTACATATTATGTTTATATTTTGCCCTGGAGATTAACCCTGAACCCTTCCGGAGTCAGAATAAACATGTGGGGGAGACTGATCAGACCCCCTATCACTGTGGGGAATAGCCAACATCACACACACAGCTCATCTATTTTGAAATGGCTTGCTGAATTTATCTTAGATCTTACATGATGTTTGTTTTGTGGGACATCAGGATTAGATGACAGTTACACATCTGCACGGCCGGCCTCGTCTATCTGAGCCCTCTAAGGTTCTCTTTAAACATCATAATATAATTGCTGCTAGGAAAAGGTTGTTTTCTCTACTGTAAATCTCTGGCATTTGGACCAAAGCTTTATTTTCTTTCAATAACGCAGAGGTCTTCTGCCAAGCTTTGGAATGATTTCTTCTAAAGAACCTTCTTTACACTTGTAACTCACAAGAAGAAACACACTCGATGGGGCCTATGTTTTATGCATTTTAAAATTAGCATACATCCCCCTCGACCTAATAAACCATGACCTCTGTAGCTGCACATTATGCAGTTAAAATTCTTGAGATTCAGTAGGGGGGCGGGCAGGGGCGGAGGCGGGCGCATCGAAACAGCGACAAATAGAATGACGAGAGTGTTCACGGGCATGAAAGGCGGAGCTAGAAAAGGCTCCGTGACACATAATCAAAAGAGAGTTGAGCTGTCCCCGCTTTTAAAATGAGTACGTTGGCGGTAAGTATCCTCCGTTGCATAATGTGACGGTTGCACCGCTGCAAATTTGCTCCAAAGCATTTGAATGTCAAAAGGTGGCGCTTTTTTTTTGGTTTGGTTTTAATTAGAGAATGCTTATCATAGCAGCATGCAGGGACTCCGCAGGATGACAACACCCTAGTGTTGTAAAATTAATTATACCACTAATGTGGACCTTGTGCATGCAAAAAGCCTGAACTCTACCCAAATAGCTCATTAATCTTCAGACAGGCACTCCTCTGCTAGGTGAAGTGGCCCTGAATTTCAATACACACCCTTCTACTCATAACCTTTACAACTGCAGCCAATGGAGGCACTGTTTTAGATCTCTTTCCCGCTCTCTCTCTCTCTCTCTCTCTCTTACTCTGTCGCTCTCTGTCAAACTCAAATTTATACACACTTTATTTTCGTTTCAGAATTTTAACAGTCATGAAAGATAACAGAATTAAACACAAACTGCTGAATTGCAATGTCAGCATCTGATTGGTTGACCTAAAGTTTTGTTTAAACTTGCATTGCTTCTGCGTTAAATATGTTATCACCACATTTACCACTCTGATAAATTCTGACATGACTCTGGTTTACTGCTTTACTGACACTGTGCTTTAATTTTGTTGAATTCGATTCCATGAGAAGGTAAATAAGCTGGCAAAAGGTCATGTTTTATTTTTGCCCCAACGTGAAACTCAGCTGCTAGTTTTTACTGTAATTAAATAAATCAGCCATGTGAACCATCTGCTGAGCAAGAATATCTCATTCTGTACCATCATCTATATTTGTATTGACATGTGAACCAACAAGAAAACATAAAAAAACAGAAGATGTGAGTAACCATGTGCAAGAGGCCTACCACAGCAAGACCCTCAAACACTGTAGGACCTGAATAACCTTGTCAGAGCGGCATTTAATATTGGAGACGCTAGAAGACGGTCGATTTTGATGACAAAAAGGTAAACCAAAAAAAAAAAAAGAGTCCCATTCAACTCTTAAACTAATAAAACGCCCCAGACCACTTTGCTTGCCTTAATAGTGGATTACAACCTGAAAGACAGATGAGTGACGGGTGGGTATAAAACAAACAGGGTTCAGATCAGAGTGTGAGCCTCAGCAGATTGATTGAAGAAGGAGCATGAGGCAGGAAATAAAGAGGGAGAGAGGGTGATCTTGGCTGAGTGATAACATGGCTGTTTCTAACGCACAGAGAGAGAGAGAGAGAGACCAAGAAAGAGAGGGAGAAAGACAGAAAAAGAGAGAGAGAGGGACAGAGAAAGAGAGGGACAGAAAGAGAGGGGGGGGGGGGGGGGGGGGTGCCCGAGCTCACATCCATACTCACTCAATCACCATCAGCGAGGAGACCACAAAGGGCCCTGCCTCCGAAGAAGTGATCTGATTGGCACGCACAGCTGCTTATCATAAGGTGTGCTGTTCTTAGCAAGCAGAGCACAGCATGCTGGGTAATGTACTAGTATGGGGATGGGATGCGATAACACAGCCATGACCACGCCATCTGGCCTGTCCTCTGACAGTGTTTTCCTCCTGGTGCATTGTGGGACTTGTAGTCTTGAAAACAGTTGCAGTAAGCATGCATGCATGTAGGAGCTGCACAGAGCCTTCGCCCCACGCTCCCACGCGGGCTTGGCGGGGGTTGCAGTGGTGATAAGCTTAAAAGCATAAAAAATAAATGGCATGAAAAATGAGAAAATAAAAATTATATTGTAATTATAAATACATATATACATAATGCTGAGAAGCATTATCAGCATCATTGTAGCTCATCTAGAATTCGTGATTCAGTCCCTGATCTGTAGCTACTACACTTCAACTGTTTTAAATCTAGTTATGAAAATAATAAGTAAATAAAAACATAATTAAATACAAGAATTTATTAAGGAACACTCCAGAAACTGCATATTTTAACAAGTGGGGCTATTTGCTTAAAACCATGCGTACATGCTGTTCTCACTATCAATGTGTATGTGCAAAGCAATTAAGGAAACTGAATGGAGTTCAGTACAGCACATTCCTCACAAGTGTCCACTCTAATTTGCCTCTAAAAAGCAGGACTCAGATGAACTATAATTAAGGGAAACCTGTTTTTTTTTTCTCTTTCAGATTTCACAGTGGCTATTTCATTTAGTCACGATCATAGCGTGCTTGATGTTACAGAAATTATGGTAGAGGAATGAGCACAGAATACCGGGTTTGGGAATTGCTGGAACCCTTGAGTTCACTTCATCAGGCAAAAGGACTCCAGCAGTCATCAGTATCGCCTGTTTCTCTTGCACGAAATTCGCACCAAGGTTTTTTTGCAATTATTTATAGGCCTAGATTAATAATACATTAAAATAAGGTCCGTTCAAACAAATTGATTTTGAAATTTAAAAAAAACAATTTAAAATGCCAATTAAGTACCCCGTGGTCAAAGACAATTGCCGTGTGATCATACATCAAATGAACTCTTAAAAGCGGTTCTTTTTTTAATCATTCTGCATTGCTGAATAAAAGATGACAGGATAGTAAGACTGTGAGTAGTTTTAAAGCACATTATAGAAAAAAAAAATGTAATGTTTCTGTTTTAATCAGATTAATTGTGCATGTAGGTTCTGACAGCGCCTGGGTAGCTGGAGGCGTATTTCAGGCCATTCACTGTACAATATTTCCCATGATCCTCTAACAATGACAATGTGAGAAAGGAGGAAATGATGGCGCGGGAATTCAAGCAAGCCGATTTACGCTCGCTCGGCAGGATTTGGTGGGGAGGCAAGGTGACTGGCGGGACTCAGTGCTTTTGTGCGAACGTCCCAGACCTGCTATGTGGTTATCTGCAGTCTCTCCGACACACGATTCCTTTCACACGTTTGGCAGTGGTCAACAGAACGTATAAAAACCCATTTTCTGAACACTCGCACACATGCAGATTTAGAAGAGGACTCTTCTGATTTGGATCATCCAAATAAAGCACACTGCCAGGATGCTGGGGATTTAAAATTGCATTTGTCTGCAGACGGCAAATGTGTCTTTTCTCCAGACCTCTGATAAATACCTAAAAACTTGACTGTGACACTTCTGTTGGCTGCTTTTTGATGTTTTATACCCCCCCCCCCCCTCTTCAAATGCATGGGCAAATGTAAAAAAAGAGAGCAGTCAGTTAGAGGCTTAGGAGCCCATTGTATACATTCACACTTTGTAGTGAAAGGACATTTTGGATTAGTGGTGCTTAATACTGCTTGGAACGCTACAGGAGGGATGCACGCCAACACAGAAACAAATGACATAAAAAGGAAAGAGAGAAGCACAGCCCAAACAGCTTAGGCCGTCCACTCTCCCCCTCTGTTAGCATCACGCCACCTTGGTGGATGCTCATCGACCAATCAGAACCGAGGGATCCTCGGGCCGCCAGGTCCCCCTGCAGTAAGCCCTCGGCTGGACCGCTCTCTATCCTCCCCAATCTGGGGGCTTTTCTCCTGCCTACCCATTTCGCCTTTAAATCCCAGCTTTTCATCAACTTCTCTTCATTAACGCCCACCACCTGCACCTCTGAGAGTCGTGCCCATATAATACTGCTCCAGCAATCAATAGCCCTGGCTGAAGCGCTCGGGAGACCTCTCCCAACAGGATGTCAGGGCATTTTCTCACCAGTGTGGTTCTGACGGCTGGCATCCCGCAATCACAGACTCTGGGTCAGCAACAGATTTACAGGCACAATGGTTAAGGGGTTGAAGTAGGACTGGCGTAACCGCTCCTAGATCAGTGCTTGGCTGTTTCTTTGCACAACCACAGAGCGTACCTACATCCATGTGCCGTCATGAGTGTCAGCCAGTCTGCACTGACTTACAAGGAAGGACAAAACATAAATGAAAAGGAAACGACTTGCGCCATCCCTCCCTGTTCAGTTATTAGATCTCCCCCTCTCGACAATAGCTGATATGTGAAAAAGAGGAAAATGCATAAAAAAACAAGGAAATAAAGACATTTCAGAAAAAAAAAGGATTTTAAGTGGGCCCAACCCTTCTTGGCAGCTATCTAAGAAAATGTCTGATTTCTCTTGGAGTGCAAGAGAATAAATAGGTCTGTGCAAGCCTGCTTCAGATGTCACTCAACTTAGACACAAGAAAACCAAATTGAATTTTCCTCCAGGTGATACACTTGTATGCATTTTTAAAGAAATATGCTTTTGTCAGTAGCCTTCTCAGAAAGCACATATTTTTGTGAGGAGGAGTCTTCCCAATGACAAATGATGCACTGTCCTGTTTTGTAGATAAAAACATTATATTTCTTTTTTTTTCCTTGCAGACCATCTGTGATTGTCCCTTACTTCATGCTAGCAGTGATTGCATGCTGCTCAGCTCAACCCTCTCCAAAGCTCGCGATGTGACCGTCAGTCTTTCAAAAAAGAGAGAAAAAAAATACAATTAATTGCCATTTTCATTGGACAGAAATGGATAAGAAAGTAAAAGCAATTCCTCGCATGATGTGGAAATTATACACTGCACAAAGCTGACCTGAGGGGTCAGACTCTTTACTGCAGATGCTTTTGCGAGTGTTGAGCAGCTTCCAGTCAGAAGCATTAGGATGTTCAGAGCTGGCAGGAAGTGATATCAAGGCACGGGCATTCAGTAGCACTTTACATTGAGCTGAATGTATACCAGTGTGGTTACACTGTAATGAAACATTATGCATCGTTACATTGAATTTGCCATCTATAGGGTTCAACAAGTTAGATACACAGTATACATAATTCTATACCAAGAGTGAAAGCCCATTACATTACACATGAACTACGCTCTAATTTTTAGGTACGGTGTTTCTACCCTGGTACAATGCAACTTAATGTAACATCTAACCAAGAACCCAACTACCCCCAGTACCCACAACAAACAGATTTGCTTATTAGCTCATTCACTGATACATCCTGATGTCTGGAAAGCATCCACAAACACAACTTCCTGACTGACACCAGTAATGGATACAAACTACAGTATAATGCAGTTAGATTTATTTTTGAATATATATATATATATATATATATATATATATATATATATATATATATATATAAAATTTGGAATTGGTAGTTGTACTGCTATTGCTTTATTTCTGCTCACCCAAGCAAGCACACTGTTTGGACACCTCTGACTCAAACGCAACTGACAAGCGGATTTCTTTGCTGCGTGTGCAATAATCAGTGCTGAGATTTTAGCATGAGAATTTTAATACAGCGAATGTCGCAGGCAGGATACATGGCATCAGCAATAAGTCACAGCAATCTGCACACTTAATGCAGTCAGTCAAGGAAATATATACACATCACACAGCTCTTATGAGACCACCACAGATGTTTTTAAATTGGCTATAATGCTTATAATGTAAATTGGACTGCTGACATGATCACATGTCGGAATATAAAATTTCTGTTTCTATAACATATAGCTACAGCTTTCACCTGTTTGGAAACAACCAATATCATAATGTGTGTGTCATCTGTCATCCAGACATCTTTAGGCAAAACAAACCAATGAACAGACTAAAACAAGTGCAGGCTGCACTGTTAGCGGATGGTGCTAAAACCAGAGTGCCAATACAGGCAGATTCTCTTCAAATGGAAATAGAGAGAGGCACATAGTCAAGCCATTGAAGTGTGTTAGCATGGAGTACTGTACCGGTTCCCCGTAAAACTGGAATGGCACCAGTTGTGTGAGATTAGACATTAGTCCTGTTACTACCACAGGAGGCTTTTTGGTAAACAGATTTTCGTCCTTGACAATTAACATCAGCCTGCCCGATCTTGTCAGGTTGGTGTTTGTAACTCTTTCTCTTCTCTTGTTCTGATCAGAACAATAAACACTGACCACACAAGATGACAGATTCATGCTTTTTAGAATTTCGAGAATATAGAACTGTAAATAAATATTCCTAATGGTGATGTTAGCCACCATTAACTAAAAAGCACCATGACCTCTTTGACATTGTCAGCTAAAATCTGAGATTGCAGATTAAAACCATTCTTTTGCTGTTATAATGACAGCTGTAATAAGAATGATAATGATCATCATCACAGAAGATTTATGGCTGTGCAAATGATGATTATTCAGGTGAACCCAACTATTTTTGAACACGTAATGTTACTGGTGGTCATGCCTGATGCTGCTGTGTGATTACAGTGTACGGTGCTGATGCCACTCTTTCCCTCTGCTGTCATGGTTACAATCTTTACATGGTAATGTAAGGTCTCGGGGTTTGCTTTTTTAAATAAAGGTATATTAACATTGTCAGAAGTAATGGCCATAAATTGTTCACATTTACAATAACGCACCTGGTAGGTGCTGTTCTTCGCAGTGAATTACAAAACAAAGGTACCCATGTGCATGCAAAAAGGCCACACAACAGTAGCCCCACTACATTGCATACTGTTAGACCACGTCTGAACAAGTATCAGCATACAGAGCCGCTATAATAAGTGCCATGCTGAATAAAGTGTGACAATACCCCACAGTAATCGACAAAGAACCATGCTTTGATAACATGCAATGAGCATTATGCTTTAAATCAATCCTCTTGTAACAAAAAGAGAAAATCAAAAACAACATTTTAAAAAATGCATAAATAGATTAAAAATACAAGGAAAAAAAAAAAAAAAAAACTTTAAGAAAGTTGCACTTTATCTCATTCTGAGTGAGGACCTGGCTTAAGTGTCCAATATTAACTTATTCATTGAGGTAATGCTGGGAAATGCTTGTGGCAGTCTTTATCATATTTCAAGTCCCTATCTTGCGATTAGACTTCCCCTTGTGGCTCTAAAGTAATAGGAATCTGCAGCATGCCTGTGTCTGCATGGCCCCTGGACAAAGACGGACGCCGTGGAACATTCCGGCTTCACGTTTCCTCTGCCCTTTTTGCAACGCCCCCAACAATAACTTAATGAGGACCACTACAGCAACTAACTCTGCCTAAGATAATAACCTGGGCTTTGGATTTAAGGGTTACTTTGTTCTTTATGAGAATAAATTCATTTTAATGGAATAATTTATTTGAAAAAAGTGTCTCCTATATATTTTATATGAGAGAGAGAGAGACAGAGAGAGAGAGAGGGAGAGAGAGATACAAATGCAAATGGAAAATACAGTGCCACGCCAGGTCAAGGCAGGACATTCAGGAGTAACAAACTCTAGAGATTTTAGCAACCATCTCCTTTTTAGAATAACTAGAGTGAAAAGGACATATTCAAATTTCTTCTAAAAAGGAGAGTTTCAGCACCAGTAATTCAAATAATAATGACAAAAAAAGTATGATTCCAAAGTAAAAAAAAAGGTAAAAACTGAACTTTGAAACTTTAGCTCGTTATGGGTCTGTGCAAAAAGATTATATGATTCAGCATGTGTACCGTAATACCTAGACACTCAATGGCGCCAATCTCATATTTATTCAGATTGCTACAGGGTCAGATGTATGTGGTTGATTTTCTACGTTTTGCATGTGAACCCAATAAGAGCTGTTGTCACGCGTGTGCTAGCTTGCCTAAACCCCCGTACCTGCATTACAGCCAGGCCTCGGTACAGCAGCGACCTTGCTCAAGGTTAATTTGTCATTCATATCCTACATTTGCATTCATTCTTATCTGTGTCTAACCATTCAGCTGACACATATCCGCGGAATTCAGCAGTCAAGTCCAATCGCTTTTGTTCATTATGAATGAGCCTCTGGTTTGCTTCATCTCCATCACCCCCAGTGCGGCTTCTGCAGCTGAATAACTCAGCTTTTTGACTCTCTAATAATTCTGAGTTTTAGCTTTTTGTACATACATGTACTTCCACTAATCATTGTTTGTAATGACTGTGAACAGTGTCAAACAGAGAAAAGATGCTGAAGATGATACAGAGGATTATTACTGTTATTAATTCCTTTTTTTTGTCTCAATACAATTACAGCTCAGTGCAGCTGTCAGCAGTCCTACTCCTAAAGCCCAGATTATGTTTGGTTCAACTATTTAAACTGGAAATATGTATATTATTTTGCAGACATTCTGACAGCGACCTACATTTTATTGTATATATAGTAATATGGCTGTATGAACAGCAATATACAAATGCACACATTTTTTAAAGTGATTTTTTAAAGTCATATTGCACAAAAAAATTCTGTGATGCATACATTAGCACACGCAAGTGCTGCAGCGCATTCCCAAAAGGTAGTCTTTCAGAGTCCTGAGAAGCAGCCTGAGTCTGAAAACCTACTTGCTGAAGACTGTAGAACAGGTCTGGTAACGTAGGGCTGGGTCAGAGAGCTCCATAGTGTTACCAGAAGGTTCCGAGGAAGTTAGAATACCAGGAAAGGAACACTTAAGCCAGGTTCTAAAACTGAATTGATTCGTTAGAGAGCCAGGCGACCTGGGCAAGGCTGTTGGTGAAGTAGATGTTAATGGTATTACACTTGAAATGTGTTCTGCCCCAGAGGGTAATGCACTTGCTTCCATCCCTCCAAAGAAATTGCAGTGAGCTTCCAATGTGAACAAGTCAAAATTTAAATACAGATATGTACTTTTAGGCTTTGCCTGTCGGTAACATCAACAAAGACTTAACAAAAAAGGTGATGCATGTTTTTTTTTTTAAATTTGTGTTTGTTAAGAGGTGACAGAATATAATTAAAGATGTGGATAATGCCTAACAAATGTGCTGCCGACTTCAATTGATGACCTAATTTCATACGTGCGAATTTTGCCAGAAGGTGAGTAGTGAGCTTCAGAGATTTCTAAAATCTATTCTTCACCCAGGAACTCTAGAAAGGCACACAGTCCGGGCCTGAAAATGTTTTGGTCACATTTCATAATATGCTGACATGTACATGTGTTATTACACAGGTTAGTACAATGTAATTATACTATACATTACTATACATACTATAATTGTAAGTCAGTGTTGTTTTACAGTACATTATTTGTGCACTTACATGAAGAGTCAAGGCTCAGTTGTGGTTAGGGCTAGGGTTGATTTGTGGTTAGATTTAAGACAGGGATAAGATTCAATATTTGACTGAACAAGGGGTAGAGTTTATACCAGTGTGTTAGGGTCAGGAAGAGGGGGAAAGCAAGGGTTATCCAGACAGTACTACAAGCTACACTACTTAGGTTCATAGGTGTTACTGTGCCACCAAATTAGACATTCATTCCTTAAGCAATTACTATCCGATTTGCACGCTGGCATTCAGTAAACATTGTATGAACAAATTAACAAGTTTATTAACAGTGGTCATAATGATTCCTCCAGAATTTTACAGATTTATTCCATTTTGCAAATGAAGGGCCTGAAGTTTTCTGTTTTGTCTCGTTTTTAACAAAGTGAACAGGTAATTTTCCATTTATAAGGCAATTCACCAATTCTTTCTACCAATATACTTTTTTGTTATTTGTGAAATGTATTTGACAAAGATGTTGTTTTGTTTAGCTTTTTTCTTAATTATCTGAAAACTGTAATATCAAAGCAGTGTAATTATGAATTATGTAGAACAATTCCCTACTTGGAGGCAAGGTCTACAGCAAAATGCTTCAGTTCAGCCAATTATGAAACAATGAACAGGGCAGAAAGCTTTAATCGTTTGGAAAATGTTCAGAAAAAATATCCGCTTGCTAGAATGAGGTGTCTTCCCACTCTATTACCTGAAGTTTTCTTTCATTTCCCAACATCTTGGTAAATTGAACATCTTCTGTGTCACCCTCCGCTAACTCCATTAATGAAGAATGGAGAGCATGGGGGTGTATGGTTGAATCAAAACTCGGATGAGAAACAGAAAGATCCTCTATTTTAAAAAAGAAAAGAAGAAAAAACAGACTTTGTGCTGCTGAAGCATGCTTGCATATGTTCTTAATTACTGCTGCTAGTAAGGGCACATTCACACAGAGGCTTTGTGTTGGAAGGCATGTGTGAAGTATCTGAGTTTGTTTGAGAAACCAACCGAAACAAACTCAAACCAAATGAAGTGCAGACCTCCTGAAGAGGTGGTCTCAGCTCAATTGATGAAAGAGCTCAGAGTTTGGGAAACAAACTCTGTGAACAAGAGAGTGGGTCTTGGTTTCTCTTCAACCAGAAGACAACCGTATGTGTGTGTGTGTGTGCGTGTGTGTGTTTTCACAGAGCTCTTTTATAAAGCACCCCAAATGTAATAGTTAATGGTACACCATTAGACTAAAATAGTGTTACTATTGTGAATAGTACCAGGAGGAATTAATTGCAACTTTTTCAGTTTCACAAAATGAGGTTTACCAGTTATCTGACAGTTATTTGTTCAGTATCCTATCCCCGAATTCCTCCATTTCAGATTTTTTCCAAATAGTTGTCTCATTATTTTTTTGCCATATCCCACATCAGTTGTTTTGTAAAGGATGTGATGCAGTGGGGCTATGCAGGAAGTCAGTACGTCAGCAAAGCATCGATGCCTGGAATAAGTTTGATGCACCAATTAAAACTACGGTCTTGTGTACCACAGTGCAGTACCACACAGCACCCCTCAGGTTCTAAAGAACATTGAATAGCCTAGATCTGTGTCCATGAAAACAAATCTATTGGGTGCTTGTACAACATGTACACCAACCCCAGAGGTCAACAAATGAGAAATAATTTCCTAATTGAACGTCCTAATAATACTTTTATATCCTTGCAAGTATGTGCATCAAACAAACTTAATGCATTCCCTTCAAATGAGCCAAACTGTCTGTAATAAGACCAGTGGGAAGAGGCTGGGCAGGAAAATCATTCCATTCAGTGTGTTTATTCATCTTATACATATTCGGTAAATATTAGCGCCTGTGCCAACACCACAGAGCTTCTCAGCGTCTCCCTGCTGATCCCAGATCTGCTGTCTACATTTACAGGGCCATTCCTCACAACACATTTTGTCTGAAGCGTTTCATAAACCGTGCCATGTGAATGGAGTCGTCTGTGTTAAAGCGTGATCAGTCGTTTGCTCGCCTCTCAGGACTCATTTTATCTTCATTAAAAACCTGCGTGATAAAACATGCTTTCCTTCCTGACATGTTGTTTCTATTTTTCTTTCCTTGATTCTTCTGTCTCCACACTGTAGCCCTGTGCCTTGCTTCCCCCTGCAAGTTTCAATTTGCGATTGCCCCTCACAGCTCATAATCAGAGCCATCACTTCGCAGCGGAATCAGCTGTTGGCTCAGGTTAGTAGCCGGGGCCGGCATCTGTCAGCTTGTCACATTTGCATATCTAACTAACACCTGGAAACTGGCTGCTCTCCTTCACCACGCTGCAGGTACCCCGGCGAATATCAGCTTATCGTCTTTTGTTGCCGCGGTGCTTCTGTCTCTCTGATTTTCTCTCGTCTGCGCCCGCCCCCCCCCCGCCCCCCGCCCCTGCCAGCTCGTGCTGTCGTTGGGATGGCTGGAGGACACAAACACGGTTATATCCAAGAACGGAGTGTGATATGTGCAGACACGGAGACAGCCAGCACTCAGCTGCCTCGCCTGCTCTCCTTTCCCTTTGTTTTTTTTCTGTTCTGTTTTTTTGGAGACCAGAGATGTATTTTTTTCTCTTGTTTGTGTCATTATAATCTCTCCATTGCACTGGCTCCATCACTGTAAACATCCGCCCCCCCCCAACCCTCACAACCCCCCCACCCTTTCCACCACAACCTCTACACATACAAACGCACACACACACACACACACACACACACACACACACACACACACACACATACAAACGCACACACACATAAAATACATAAACACACATACACGTGCATAAGCACATGCACACACCAACACTCACAAAAACACACACACACACACACACACATATATGCACGCCAACACACACATATAAACACAGACACACACACACACACACCACCCACACATACGCAAAATCACGCACACACAACTCCTTATCCCACACACATCTCTTCTTTCAGCTGCTCAGTTCATCTGTAGGGTCTGGATAAAACATCAAGGATAACAAACGCATGTGTTGGCAGGATTAGAATTTGGATATACGCATTGTGAAAATGTACAGTAAAAATAACCTTAGATAATCTTCACAAACAGCAGCAGCACACTCCCTGTCCATTCTAGCATATAGACGGTTTATTGTGGACAGGAAGCCTTTGAAGGAGATGTGGATTGAGGGGATTAATATGCTATACTGGAGCTAATAACTGAGTCTCTAAAGGAAAGGAGGCTTGTGAATAGCCAGCCCTTTTCACTCCAGAGCATGCTGGACAAGACCCTCCCAGGTCCCCATTCAGTGTTCATTTAGGGAGGCGGAAACTGACGCCAAACAGCTTTCATTTTAAATATTCAGCAGGCCTGGCCTGCCTCCAAAGAGACAATTATGTTAATGTTTGCTCTAATAATAAAATGTGGATGAATATATAAGTGTGACATCAGACAAAACATGTTTTTTCACCATATGTTGTTTAGAAGGCCAAGTAAATGTTATCCATTCAACAGATATGGCTTCCATCCCCTCTGCTGCCTGTCAGTAGCAAGCAAATGTGTGTGTGTGTGTGTGTGTCTGTGTGTGTGTGTGTGTGTGTGTGTGTCTGTGTCTGTGTGTGTGTGTGTGTGTGTGCGTCTTCCTGTTTGTGCTTTGGATGCAGGTCTCATTAATACATGCTCAGTGTTATTAATGCTCCTGTTTGATATGGACAGCCATACACTTCCTTTGTGTTGGGATTTTAATAAGGATTGCTCCATTCAGGTCAGGTCTAAATTAGCCATCAGTTCCTATTAGGTTGTAATTACATCTCTAGAAACATATATATATATAATTCCATATATATATAACATACAACATATATATATATAACAATTCCATTTCTCCTATTAGGAAAAATGTCTTCTTTATATTTATTATTTGTTTGCATGTGATTTAATAAAGATCTCACTCTTGTTCGACACTTGTAAATGTAACTGTGTGCATGTGTGGAGCCATGAATGGTGAACGATGTTTATTACAGGAAGAGGGCAGGTACAGTGTTTCATTAGGAAGTTGGTAGCAGGTAAGTAAGTCATTCTGAGTCCCGGTAGCCTCTGAGTGTGTCATTCATCATTCTGAGCATCGGTCGCATACGAATGTATAATTCTGAGTGTGTCACTTTGAGCATATTTTGAGCATTGCATTGAAGTGTGTATTTACATGTTGTGTAGCCACCCTGTTCACAGATGGTGCGTGTGCTGTAGGAAGATGAGATGCATTGATCTGAATTGAATAAAGAGCAATCGGTGACACTGCAGGGAGTCTGATGGACTGACTTTGAACTAGACTGTGTTTGTTCCTTCAATATGGAAGATTCAATACCACATCAATACCCTCCATCACTCAGCATCTGCGAGGTGTACACAGAGTTGCTGCATCTGACTTGTTTAAAAAAAAAAAAAACAAACAATTGCTTGCATGGCCAAAATGTCACTGTGTTTTGCAGATTGATTACTCCTCATCTTGTACAAAACGCAAATATTCCAGCAGCATGATATTCCACCTTTCTTTCATTTCATTTTAGCCTATTTTACAATTCCTGGTCTTGAATACCAGGCAATTATTAAACATTGCATGCAAGTATGGTTATAAGACAAAACAAAAACTTTGCAATGACAGAATCATTCTAATTATCAATGTATTGTCCCATCTTTGATAAGTAAAATGGGAAAATTACTCATTTATAGACTGTAGTGCTCAAAGGAAATGGGCAGTGTAGATATGAGGCACATGCACACAAGTCTGCTATCACATATACACAGATGTATGTAAACATGCTGCACGCTCAAAACCTCTGAAATACACTGCCTTATCATTGCATGCCATCGTGCCACAATACCTACTCGCTGGTAATGCATGCACATCGTGCAACTCCTAACTTGCCCAATAGAGGGCAGTGAAGAACATATGTCCTCTTCTCCAGGGAGAGTGGAAAAAAAAAGAGTCAACCAGCCAATGAGGTGAAATTATCTATTGTAGACCAGCTAGATAAAGTGGCACAGATGATAGGCTTTTCGATTAAAAAAAAACAGGCAAAAAGGAGAAATCTAAGCTACAGAAAGTGTATGACTATCTAAGTATGTGTCTGCACATGCACATTTGAGGTTTACACTGTAATGGACATAAATCAAGTCAAAAGCACTGAATAGGTATTGCTTAATGTATGCAAATACATCTTTTGCCCTTTCCCCCCTCTAGTGGTAAAAGGTTATTACTGCCATTCCCTGCTGCAGAGGGAGCCAACCTTTCAGTCAGTGGGACACCATTTCAATGGCAGATTCTTCTAGCTGTGGCCTGCTATTTGAGGATTACATAATCACACAGAAAGAGAGCTCCATAACAAACACTCTGACTGGATCCAATCCAATGCGGCCACCTGGTTGTGGCATATGTACTTTCAGCCACTGCACTCAGTAAGTGAAACGATTGCGGGTATTCAATAAGGTCTAATCTGTGTCAGCATACACGGCCTTAGAAAGAGCTCTGCTCGCCTTCCGCATTCTTTCTTTGAGGCTCTTTTTCTCCGTCTTTTCGTACCGTAGTTGTACATTGTACACCACTGAATCACCACTGGCACAAATGAGTGGCATTTAACCCGTATATCCAGCAAGCATATGAGCACTATCAGCTGAACCTGCGGCAGGGCACACAGCACACAAGAAGGCATTCAACCTGCACGTGATCCGAAGTGCAGTCACAGACCTCAGTACTTCAGCCCCTCAGCTCACATCAGTGCAGGAGTTTCGCAGCACATTTTAATATTCGGTAATAAAACTGTTGCTGTGTTTCGATTTTAACACGGCATGCCAACAATAAGCGTTTCTGTTCTCGTCAGACAACGTGGAAAGAGTCACTAGAGAAGTCTAGAGTCTGTCCTCGAGACATACAGCTACTGTAAATGTATTGATTTGATTCAAATCAGCACGGCAGCAAATACGTCAAATTCAAATTATGTATTTATATATTTATCTAACAAATCACTGAGTAGGACAGCAGTCAACATAATGATATGCATTACTTATTGAATCACAATTCTGACATATGAGACACTTTTTTTAACAAAATTGCAAAATAAAATAAAAAAAAAGATCAAATAAAATAAATTGAAATGTACTCCCTCCTAGACCCCAAACAGACTAATTTTAAGTAAATTTAAACCAATGTAAACATCAGCACATGCTGGTTTCAGTCTGACACCCATGCCCAGATATATATATTTTTTTGATGAGATCAATGTTTTGTCTTTTTTTTTTTGTTTTTTTAGACTTATATTTAGCTGCTGGAACGAAGCACGTTATTATTTCGTTTATGTTTTCTGATATAAATTCCTCTGCTTTTTTGTCCAGCACTGGCTGGCTGTGTAATCTGAAAAGCGCTTTACCCCGGCGTCCCTCCTGACCTTGGGAACGGCGGCCGCTCGGCGCCGGCCCACGCTGATTCATTTACTCCCACCACCTTTCGGCTTACTCACTTTAATCTTCTCCCCGTGTCACGGTCCTGTCGCAGAAATGGGGCCTGCTCTTGGTCCCACCACAGCCCTCATCAGTCATTAGAGAAAGACAGGCCTTCTGCGCCCAGGCAGAACTAATCTACTGTACCTTATTCTGGCACATTCTCGTGGCCGATTTATTAATACATACTTATGGTTGTGTGAGGTGTGTGTCTGTCTTAGTTATTATGCTTTGTACTGTTCATTAGGCTCCATTTGTTTCTCGGCCTCCACCCTCTAGCTGGCATACTGCTGATCAGGTGTGCTTCATGGTGCACTGATGCAGGTGAGGTTGGATTTCACCACCTGGCAGGTTCCTGGATCCATCACATCATAGCTTTGGCATTGTGTAAAAGGTGTATTACTTTCTCTCATTATTTTAGCTTATCTGTAGTGGCCTGTGTGTCATCTGTGTCACTGATTCCCTGGCAGTGGCAGGTCGGTTTGGGTTTCAGGAGACCCAGGAGGATGTCCAGTAGATGGACTTATACTGCAGATATTTCTGTGATGGAATTAATGCACTGCTGGGCTGCACCTCTCCTGTCTGAGGATTTGCCAGCACCATTCTAGTGACCCGCTGGAAGAATTATCCTCCAAACTCCTGTTGACCATTCCCTGGACAGTTTTCCTGCCCTACCCAGGCATTCTGTCCCCTCAAAAACAAGACACCAGGGTCCAGACAAGAGGAGGCTTGACTGCCTCAGGCAATCGGACTCCGGTGGGTGACATCACCATCTGTTTTTGGAGGCTTTACACCAATGAGCTCTGTCACAGTGAGAAAGGTACGCTGACAGATTGCTAAACTGTTTCAGCTCATCTATGCAACGTCTGCAGTCAAGCACACCCAAGCCCCGGAGCGCAATCTGTGACCCAAAAAATTGTATTTATTTAAAAAAAAAAAAAAAAAAAAAAAAACATTTCTGCTGTTTTAAAAATGATGTCAATGTTGTATCTAAATTAGTGTACTTGATGATACTGATCATTTGCCCCCTAGTACTGATATATTATAAATCTATTGTATAAGTTAACTATATTATAATTGGTATATTATATATCAATACTTATATTATCTAGAGTAATAATGACCATATTTTACAATGAAAATGGCACCTTGACAATTCTTGATACATACATATGATAATTTTGCACATTAGATTATCCAATATTTCTATGAAAGATGACTCAAAACTAAAACATAGACATAACAAATTATATAAAACTAATTTTATAATTATATAAAATTAAGTACCTAATTATAAATCTGATATAAATCACATCTGCACTATCAAGTTATTTTATTCACTTGCAGTTACTCAAGTCCAAATTGACAGGAAATAGTATTACCCCTCCCAAATGATGACAATCATGCACATCCTGGGATTTCCCGTGGGTGATTGAGGTGAGGTGTCTCGCTCAGGGGTGTGGCTGTGATGGCACTTCTGCAAAAGCTCTGCTTGTGTTGTCTTAGTAATTTTTTTTTTCCCCAATCCAAGTCCACTGCCAAGTACACCCCCTGCCTGTGCATCAGATGCCTTTTCACAGAGTCAGAGGTGCTGCTCTGTGTTAATGACCCTTGCTGGCATCTTTGTAATCTTGCTGAATGGCCCGTTGTAAGGAGGTGTCACAGAGGACACTTCCCATGTGATGGTCACAGGGCATGAATAGAGAGCACACAGCGTGATGATGGCGGCTTCGGTGTTTGCCTTACCTGGGCTTGGTGAAGCATGCAGTAATCCACTTACACATCTGTACTTTTTCAAGCTAAAAGTCAAAACAGGAATTTTTCATTGTAAATTTGAGTATACCAAAGTAATTTCTGTTTGTAATCTGCCAGTAAAAAGCATTGTAATTCCTTAGTCAACAAAGGGCTGACAGCAGATTGTGTGTGTGTGTGTGTGTGTGTGTGTGTCTGTGCATGTATACATTGCCTTTGGGTATGCAGGCTTTGAGTGGGTGAAATGAGCTTTGTATGATGGGATGATGTATTTATTTGACATTAGTTTCATCTTAACTGGTGTAGCCATAGGCCACAGCCCTGATGTCCAATCCTGGCAATCTCATGAACTCAAACACTGACATCACAATGCGTCTGGACTAGGCCTTCTCCTGCAGGCTGTGCCAGCTGCTGAAAGCTTTATGCTGGAAGAGCACACACGTATGTGTGTGTTTGTGTGTGCGTCACTCAACTCTTAACTGTCTCATTCATGACAAAGGGCCATAACCTGAAATGACTGCCCAGAATCAACTGGACATGTCTCTCGAGTGAAGCAGACAAGAAATGCGGCAAACTCGTCACTATGTCCTTGTATGCGGTCGTTTTATAGATGTACTTTTTCCATTAGTGGCACATTGTCACAGTTGAATATCTGCTGGAGCAGTTAATATGCAAGAAGTACCTTACATATTAAGCGCCCTACCTGGGCGTGACACCTACAAGCACGGCCTTACCTTTCAGTAATCCTCCCCTCAATGGTCCTCACCTGTGCTGGCCCATCACAGCCCCCCCCTGGTAGCATAGACACAGGTATGAAACAACGGCGTTGTCATGGTTTCACTTCAAGATTTAAGGCCACTGCCTTGTGAAAGCCATGCTGCGCTATTCTGGCGGGAGAGGAAATTTCATTAACATGGTGAGATAGAGAAACTGAGCCTGACCTGTAACTGCATTTCCACAAAGTTAAGAGGAAAGACTGGCCAGAAAGCATATATTCATGTTAATTGGCATACAGGAAGCAAAAAAAATCCCCAGACAAGCAATAATTTTCTATCCTCATGTAATGCCCAAATGCTTGATATGTGACTCATGGCAAGAAATCGGTTAACAGAAGAAACTGCATGTAATATATAAAAACGTGTTTATTTTTGTGGTGCACAGTGCTTTATCCTCAGGTCTATCTTCTTTCAATCTTAGGTATCACTCCATCATGACGAGCTCGCAATACGGACATAGCTTTTTGAATGAATTCAGCACACCTGATGACAATCACAAATCAGTCACTTTGAATACTGACCGATTGATGTTATTAGTTGACATGGTATTAGATGACACTATCAATGGAAACAACACATACGTACATTCAAGTGAATTTTAGCTATAGTTAGCTTGTTTTTTTTTTTGTAGGAGTACAATTACTGTGCGAAAATTACTCAACCAAGTATAGATAAAAATGCAAGTACTCCTCTCGCCAACGTTCTGTATGTTTTTTCCTGATAAGGACATTTGTCACATGAATGAATAATATCTAAATTATTAAAAGGAGGATTCATGCATCAAGCCCTTTCAAATAGAGCATCGCCATAGAACACTCACTATTATATTTACAGTATATTATATTATATCTTTCTTGTAAGGTTTGGTGGATCAGAAAAGTAACACGACAAATGGCATCAAGATATGACGCGTCTGTGCCCTTCAACATCAGTGACTTTGCATTTCTTTGGTCCAACAGACGGTTATGTTCAGTGGCAGTTGAGTCGTCTCTTTGTGCCGCGGCTTTGTATGCTTAAAACACACGCAGCATGCTTCTCCAAAGAAGCAGGCTCTTTTCTGCATTTCAGCTTAATGTTTCAACTCAATGGCGCACATAAACACCGCTATGCATGTCTATTTATTTATTTATCTCCCAGGAAGAGATGTGAAAGAGCAGAAGAGGCATCTATTTCAATTTTTAATTTGTTACTTTCGTATGTTTAGTCCAACATTATCCCCTCAAAGCTTTAATTATGGGCTGCTCCTCGGTTTCATAACATCAAAAAGATGGATGCCTTGTTCGTGTGTGTGTGTGTGTGTGTGTGTGTGTGCGTATGCGTGCACATGTGTGTGTGTGCGTATGCGTGCACGTGTGTGTGTGTGTGTGTGTGCGTACGCGTGCGCATGTGTGAGTGTGTACGCGTGCACATGTGTGTGTGTGTGTGTATGTGCGTACGCGTGCACATGTGTGATTGTGTGTGCGTATGTGTGCACGTGTGTGTGTGTGTGTGTGTGTGTGCGTACGCGTGCACATGTGTGAGTGTGTGTAAAGCATTGTATGCACAGATGCACAGAGTGGAGTACCACTTGCAAAGTCTCAATGCAGGTTGGAGACAAAGTGATAAGCATGTCTTACAAATTGTAGTAAATCTGGAAGCTGGAGTTTCTTTCTGCCTCTTTCTTATGTGAGTAATTACCTCACATGTAGTCAGAACAGAGCAGAGTTGTCAGGCAGAAGCAGACCACTAATGGATTATGCTCTAATCCTTTGGTTTCAGCTCATCTGTACTATTACTTCAAATTCACATTCACATTGGGGGGAAAATGTGAACAACAACCATGGGAATATTCCCCCTTTCTTTCTTTCTCTCCATTTCTTGTTTAACTCTGGAAGAAAACAAAACTTTTTTTTTTTTTTTTCACAAACTGTAGGTGAATTTTGAAGCCCAGAGGTCACGCAGCTCAAACAGACTGTGAACTTCTGAAGCAGCAGTGAGCCAAAACTGAAATCAGCCTGGCTTTAATGGGAGGAGATCCGGGCTGCTTTCTGTCAGTTTACCGTGGAGGAGTGAAGTCAGGAAACAGGGGTGAGGACGCGGTTAGCGAGCTTCAAACCCAGAGCAGTAGTGCCTCTCTAAGCAGCCCGATGCACTGCTGCTGGAGGAGATGTCTGCGGGTCAGGAAAGGTCAGCCTTCCCCCTGAACCAAAGCAGAAAACCATTAGAGCTGACTGCAATGAGCAGACGCTCCCCTGGTGACGTGGCCCAAACCCCTATCCATCTATCCATTTAGCCACCCCCTCCTAAAATATACCCTTCCCTCTCCACCTCGGCCAAATGTGCAGCGAACATCCCGCTGCAAAATGGCTGCTACACATAGTCCAAGTGATGGCCTGTGGTGGTTGATGTGAGTCCCCCCCTCAGCGCGCACACACAAACACATACACACACCGTGCTTCATAGTTCATGAAAGGTGTCATGTAAATAAAATGTATAATATTACTATTACTATAACAACAACAAAATAATAATAATAATAACAATAATAATAACAATAATCGCAAAATATAAATGATGAACACAGCCCTCTGTTTCTCCTCATTGATAGGTATTGATAGGTTTACAGTTTTTCGTGGGAAAGTTGTACACCTGAACCCACAGTCCGCTCACCCCAGTCCTTTAGACCTGCCTGACCTGTCTGGCTCTGACTGGATACTGCAGTCAGGGTAGTGCAGGTATGATAGTGTGATCAGGATGGCACAGGTACGATAGTGTGATCAGGATGGCACAGGTACGATAGTGTGGTCAGGATAGCATGGTCATATTAGAGCAGTTCAGATAGTGTAGTCAGGATGTGTTCAGAATTGTGTGGTCCGAATAGAACGGTTCGGATAACACAGTTAGGTTAGTGTGGTCAAGATCATGTGGTCAGGATAACACAGTTAAGATACTGTGGTCAGGATAGAGGGGTCAGGACTATGAGACCTCAGACGTGCTCTTTAACAAATGAAAACCCTTTTATGAGTGTCTCTGTCTTTCCCTGCCTTTGGCTGTCTCTTCCTTGGTGCTTCTCACATAAGGCCCATCAGGAGGCCCAAGGGTGCCCGATGCTATGGCCATTTCAAAAATGTCGATCGCTGTCCGGATGTGTCTATAATGCTTTAACACATTAGAATGAAATTCTTAGAAAAAGACACAGGATCGAAGGTGCTGTTTGTTACATGGATGAGGAGGTGGTGATGGTGTTGAAACAACTGATAGTAAGGCAGAAAAGGCAACGACTCTTATTTTTATTTATTTATTCAAGCTTTGTTTTAGTTGTCATGGTATTTGCATTTGGCAATCTTTTTCCTCATCCACTGACAAATGTAGATATTCAGATATTGACAAAGGGCTGGGAACTTTTTACAAATTTTATGGAGGCTGTATTCGTTGTCTATTTATTTTCATGCAAAATGAACAAAGAACATACTGATATATTTTAATAGATAATGATTCCATTTTTCTCTCTCCATTTTTGTCACTCACAATGAGACTTGAATTCTCCTCTTCACGAGACACATGACAAAGGATTGGTTCGGGTTCCTGTTCAGGCTCAACAGAAGAAGAAGAAATAAGAGAAAAAGAACAACTGCCCATAAGCTCTTTATACTTTCCACAGCGACAAGTCAACAAGCCTGGGAGAAGCACAGAACATTGTCCTATAAGCTTATGAACAAATGCTACAGCGCTGCACCTCTTTCAGATTCGATGTTCTCAGCTGGTCTGTTTGCTGCGTCTCTGCACTCCAGAGCCGTGCATGGACTGGCTGTCTAGCGAATGAAGCAGTTGTGATCGGGAGCCATATGTCCCTGGCCTATTTCGGGGAGATTCCTGCCACTGCACTGTGCAGATCAATCAATCAACACCTCCGCTTTCCCGTTGCAGAGGCTGCAGAACATCACGCAACCAAACATGCATCTGTTCACATGTTTATTTTTTCCACCTTGTCTGTTTTTTTTTTTTTTACCTCCTCCCCTTACTCATTGTTCTCAGAGACCACGGGTTCTTGAAATCAGTGGAGACAAAACCCATCTCTGTCTCCTGATGCAGAGCAGCTCTGAATGCATAACCTTGATAAATAGGTGAAATTCAGTCAGAGAAAGTCAATTCATATCCGTAATAAGGCAGCTGGGTGGACAATCCATTGAAAGGCACCAAAGGTCTATGTCTGAATCCCCGCAAAAAAAAATAAAATAAATAAATGCATAAATGAATACATGGGAACATTGTTCATTGGACATTCCAAACAGTAATCAATTATGCTATTGTCTATATTTTGCAGCATTTTTGTTTTAATTAGATGTTATTCTTTGCTGCTCTGGGATCTGTGTGATAAACAGCAGGAACTCAGACAGAGCAGGCTAAGTTCATTGAGACAAAATTTCATAATGATAAGGTATGCACTCTTGATTCATAGAGAAGGCGAGACCCTTAATTGAAAAGAAGAGGAAAGGAAAAAAAAGTACAAAAAAGTTAACTTTTGTTTCTTGGTGATTGAAATCAGAGAGAGGGTGAACCATGACCTTGCTGCAAGGGTCTTGGGTAATTAGTGCTGAACGTTGGCCCGTCCCGCTTTGTACCTCCAACGAGAACAAGGCTGTTCATTAAAACATGTCCTGCTGACCAGAGGGCAACTGACCAAAGAAGGGAGACCCCCCCAAATCAGACCAGCCCCTCTCACCCCTCCCCCCACCCCTGGGCTCCAAAGAACCCCTCTGATACCCCCTCTCACCTCCCTCTTGTCAGAGCCAAATCTGACCATAGCAATTGAACTTATGAAACACATTCAGAGAGCCAAAAAAGACGGAACATTGATTTCTACGGAGTGTCAGTCTGTGCTTCAAACTGGTTTGTAACTATTTGTTTGCATTTGTGTGAACAGACAATCAGCTCACCTGATGAGCTGACATTTCTTTCTTTTTTTAAATTTTCTTTTTGCTCTTTGCCAGTCCCCAAGTCATGTGCCAGTGTGGTTTCTTAAGGGCACTGAGACATTGGCATGAAGCAAAGAACAAAGACCTGGCTAACAGATAAAGGTCATCATTTGCACAATTGTGTTTACCTCTCCTTTAGACCACTGGGTAAGAACATTGTAACTGACATGCAGTACTACAAATGTCATCAATCACTGCAAAAAAATAATACATTTTAAAGTAAATAAAATTTCACTTGGAAGACATGCAACTCTCTTTTTAAGCTTAGATCTTCCAAGAAAAAAAGAACCTAAAGTCTCTGAGCAGGAATGGCTTTAAAGAGCTTAGCTGTATCCATGCCACTGCAAAAAAGGCAGAGGATTCGTGGGATGGGAAGAAGGCCAAGTCTTTGAGAGCCATTCCAAGTTCAGCTTGGCCCAGGGATTGGTCAATCTCCTGAGTAGCCTGATTCTACACTCCTTGCCTAATCCAAAGCTCTGCTCCTGCCTCCTGTATTATCTCCCATTGATTGAAGCTATATTTTGTGACAATTAATCTTTTTTTAGCGTATAAGCCTCCGGCTGCATTTACCGCAAAATTCCAAACATTTCTCGCTGTCACTCAGCGGCAGCAGGCAGGAGATGAATCCTGTGCTTCCGTGTGTGGTCCCTGTGTCAGTGATACACGCAGATACCCCTGCCTCTGCCTCTCACACAGGAATCTGCTCCCAAAAGCGAGAATGTGAATATTATAGATAATAATAAAAATTACAATAGTAACAACATAAATAAGATGATGACAATGTTCCTCGTTCACAGTGGGGGAACCAACCAGATTAAACTACAGCCTCATTAACCACCACCTCCATCATCATCATCATCATCACTCATCTGATATACTCAGTGCTCAACAATACTCATCAATACTGTACACTAGACATTAACACTGTAGAGCAAACAGCTCTGCACATTGATCCACCCCCTGAATATCTCCCTACAAGAGCCCTCACACCAGACTGATACCCGAGGCCCCTTTCAATCAATTTGCCATTAAATTTCAATCTTGCATCTCCGGTTATTCGCACATTTCACCCAATATGCCAGTTCAAAAATGATCTATAAAGTAGCATCAAGCTCACAATTATCACCCTGCCAGAGGAGGACGTGAGGGACAATACCTTCTATGCTGATGCAAGCTATCTTCTTTGCTGTTACGTTTTGTTCAGCATTCAGTTTAGTTTTTTCTTGAGCATTACAACGTTGTCTATTCAACCCCAGTGAGTACGATCTAACCTTACCAAGCATTTGTATGTATTAATGACAGCTCTCTACTTTTTTTTTTTTTGATGTAGTGTTCACTGACCCCCTTGAGTGTCTGACAGTGATTCCAGGGCTTGTGTACCTTACACCTGACACACATGCATCTGCTATCACTTCCAAAGATAATGTGGAGCCACTTTTCTTATTTTTGTTCCCAAATGTTTTAGTTTTTTTAGTCTCACACAACACAGTAACATAAAAAGTGAAAAGTGATTATGACTGACATGTGGGTCTGATATTACTCCTTAAAGTGTCAATCTAGGAAAATAAATATGTCCTTAATGCATTCTGAGTGAGTCTGTGTATATAATCTCTACATAAACACATGAAAACATCTGTTAAATATAGAGTCTGTATGCATGTTTGTGTAAATTAATATATATATGAATATGGATATGTGGAATGTTTGCCTGCTTTATTCTGAGAACATGACAGCTTTGAAATATGTTCCTGTGACTTTTCAGCATCTGTGTCTGTGGAAACCCTTTAAAACAATTAATTTTATTTCTTTATTTCCAGCTCAAGCACAATTATACAACTACACACAGGATCTGATATTTAACAATAAGTGTGATTGTTGATTCATTAATTAAAAATAATTGTAAAGGTGCTGGACTCTTAAAATGACCTTCCTCAATTAGTTCGGTAAAAATTGATATGTGGGTGGAATAATCAGTAAAATTACGTGTTGAATGACATTCCTGACCAACATGAAGTAAAAAAAAAAAAAAAAAAAAATCTGCTAATTGTAACCAGGGTTAATTTTATCCACAACAGCTACAGAATTGGATTACTCATCTATATTTGTGACATCAACATACCTTTCTTTTCATTGATTGACCTTTGTGAAATTACACTTCACAAATACACTCAATTTCTTCAAAAATGTCTCTCTTCTATCTAAAACTCATGCTTTCCTGAATAGTTGTGGTAGCATCTCTTTTAAAGTGTGCGTACAGTGAGATCGTACAATCGCTCCTAGCCTCTGTCTTTTGTTCATATTTAATGGTGGTGTCTTCAGGATAGGCCCCTCACTTCCAAGCAGTTTCTGCCTGACGTTCATGCTTTCTGAAGGTTGTGAATGAGGGGGAATACACAGACAGGAAGGGGTGTGTGATTATGGATGCTTAAAGCAGTCTTCCTCCGTTTCTCTCTCCTCGTCAAACATGGCTCTGATTAAACATGACAGGGCAGTCTTTTCCAGCCGTGTTTTGGGGCAAAATCCTTAAAATGCAAGCCGGGTTTTGTGTGGGGAGAATAGTTCGGGGCTGTGTTTGGGAGCAATGTACCGTTTTTGAAGTACACAGCGTACAAAAGAGTAGCTTTTTTTTCCCCCAACCATTCTGCATTAAACTGAGACATTGGGGTTCAACCCATTCCATGCCCTGCTTTAACATCTGCCTTTCCCACAATGCATGTGGTGTGCACACATACTGCAGGAATGGGGATATCAGAACATACAAAATAATCTTATGTTATATATCTTATCTATATACAGCAAATCTGAAAGTCCAAAATTCAGAGCCAGCGGCTTTCTACAATCACAGATAATAAACTGATGGGGTGCAAAGAGGCAAGAAACATTTTGCTATCAGTACCCAACCCAAAACACAACCACCCACACCCCCCCCCAAAAAAAAAAAATAAAGATTTCATAAAGCACACAATTGACCACTTTTCATAACTAAGCAAATGCCTGACAGATATCATTAACAAGCAGATCTCCTGGCAAACATATCTGAGTTAAACCGTGACTACAGACATGTTTCCTTTCCCGCACCCTTGCATGTGCCAGTCTAAGTAAAGCTAGAGGAATGACCTCATCCAAGTTATCGCCAGAAACTTATTCAGGAGATACCATGGCAGTTTGTCTTTTCAGAGCTAAACATCTGCGATGGTGCTGGCTGACACAGCACACCTGAAAAAATACCTAACAGAGGGAGAAACTAACAAAAAAACAAATTATTCATTTTTAAGACACAGCAAACCAGGGGCCAGCACACTGTCAGACACACGAACAAAAGAAAAAGCTCAGCTAACTGCTTCACAGCCTCTAGCCTGTATTTAATATGCTTCCAATCAGTCAGGTGAGGCTCGTTAGCCAATGGGTGGCCTCAGAGACACATTCCTCACTCACACAAGCAAACGCAGTTTTCAATGAAGTTGATAGAATTAGATCTCTTATTGGTAAGAGAGTATATTGCTGACAAAGGAACCACATTACCTATTAAACATTATCACCAGTAAAACAGTGAATTTCAGGGGAGGGCACAGGAAAACTGTGAATTTCAGGGGAGGGCACAGTAAAACAGTGAATTTCAGGGGAGCGCACAGTTTAATTCAGTGAAGACTCCTTCCTACAGTGTCACATGGATTAAAGCAGAACTGGATCAGCTCCAAATGTCCACCATTTCAAACAAAATGAATTCTGCCTTGGGAAATGGGCAGCCACACTGAAGTAAATATGTAGGCTTTTTTCCCCCAAATGGACTGTAATGTCACAGTATTAAAACTACACACAGTCAAATTGATTTTTTTTATCACATTAATGTTCCAGGGATAAATCAACAAAAGGTGTACAAATTAATTAAATTAATTTAATTTAATTAAAATCACGCAGCAGCTGTTTGGCAATATCTAAGACCTCCAGGGTCAAGTGTGCTTCCTCCTTTATATATTTTCACTTTTCCGCTTTTCACCCGCTGTATACATCTTGCCTTTTCATCACAGTTGTACTTTCTATACAATAAAGACCAAACATATTCATTTCGATTAACCATGTCATTCATTCCTGTTGCAGCTGTGGATGAAACAAAAGTTCTGCACATACACAGCCTGCTATTTGCAGGAGTCTCTCGGCATGAACTGTAGTTAAAATGCCACCATGACGAGATGTAGAAACGTCGTAACTGCACAGTATTAAGCGTACTGCTGGATAAGGTCCCTGAGCAGTGATTCGTTTTAACGACGCAGAATATCGCTGCATGAGCCGAGGTGTAACGATGCCACCCATAGCGTCCACGTTGTTCGGTTCAAGAGAGGAAAGCGTGAGCAGAACTGGGCGTGGAACTCAAGGCCCCGATCTGCTCAGAGCATTAAACAGACCCAAATAAAGGGGAGAACAACAGATAAAAGATGAGATTAAGAGAAAAGAGAGAGAGAGAGAGAGAGAGAGAGAAAAGGAGGGGAGTCTGGGAGTGTATCAGGGAGTTTGGGCTGGGAATATAATAAAGAGGCGCTTGCCGAGCTGCCGAAAAAACGAGACGCAAAAGAGATGCTGAGGGCCAGAAAGGATCAGAACTGAAGCACTGGCAGCTTTCCACGCTTTCTCAGGAAGTTTCTCCTTCCAGGGGCCAAAAGGAAAGCTTGACAGGAGATGTGAGAGAGACGTTGGAGGTGGAGGAAAAGCACATCCTACTCCCTCAGCAGGTCTCCTGCTGTCTTCCTCCTGCGTGCTCCGCGCTTCCCAGCTCTGCTTGTGTTTATCTAATTACTGAGCAAAGAAGGTGGCAGCTGACTGGCCCATTAGCATTTACGGGTGAAATGTTAAGCCGAAAGATGCACCATATGCAAGCAGAGATCAAAATCGTAACAACACATTCATAAATCCTAACAACATTATAAACTCTTCTGATTTCTGCTCTGTTTTTGTTACAAGTCAATTATGAAAGACACTTTGAAGCACAGAGCAATGTGCAATTTCTCAAGGTGTGATATTGTATCTTAAGGCGTGATGCTCCTTACCTGAGGATTACCGAGCCTCTGTCTTCACTCCATGACGCATGTTTGGCTTGATGCTTGCCTGGGGGGACGAAAATGTTTGCAATGTACAACACCGTGTCTGAGAGAAAGTGGGTTTAGTGGGAGCTTATTAAAAAGAAAGCGCAGCATCTCAAAGGAGTTCTGACGCTCTGGGTCGAGGGGTGCAGGGATTGGGCAGGGCCACGATCAGTTCATTTGTGGTTCTCTAGCAGATAGCCGTGGCTTTATGTGGGCACACCCTGCCAAGACATCCATTTCTATCTGCCTTGAAAATCAGTTGAACAACAGACAATGTTTTTCACGTTAAAATGTGCAGTGTTCAAATGGAGAAACAATATGAAGAATGTCTGTATGCACTTTGTAAGTCGCTTTGGATAAAAGCATCTGCTAAATAAATAAATGTAAATGTAAATGTAAATGTCAAAATTAAGCATCAACGTGCAATTTTTAATTTTACATTTTTTATTTGTTTTTAAAGCAAATAGATTTGCCATTCTCCCTTGATCCTGTCAAGATGTCACTGCAGCACAAGGAATGAGTAAGTCAGTAAATCAGAGAAAAAGTGATCCAGGCTCCGCTTGCTTTAATTCAAATCAATGATGCAGGTCTACACTGGCCTGTACTGTACCTCTGTGTGTCAGAAATCATTCATTAGTGCACAAGACCCAGGTGCAAGGGCACGGCACCTCCAGTGACAACTCCAGTTCGCCCTGGGATTGGCATGCTGTGTGTGAGTGTGTGTGTGTGTGTGTGTGAAGGGTTCACCACTGGTCTGTTCCATATCTTTCATTAATTGAACTGCATAAAATCAAGACATCAATCAATCAGAATATATTTCTTCTATAATGCATCAAAGAATGCTGAAGGATGCATGTTTCTCAGAGGGGAACAACAGTAATCCACACCATCATTCCAAGGGCAGGGATACAATTACAAGTGTACTGAACATTATCCTCCTTCTCTTTCCATTAAATCTTGATTATATTTAAAAAAAAAAGCTGAAAATAGTGTGTGTTTCATTTACAGCAAAAATAACATGTTTTGCCAAAGAACATCCAGTGTCAATGTAACTCTTACATACAGGACCAAATGCAAATTTCTTTTTTTTTTTTCTCTTTTAATATGGAACAGACTGTATATTTTATTTATTTTTACTTCTTACCTTGATAGTTTGAATTACGTTTACCTCGAATGCTGTTTTCCCTGTGAAGAACATAAGTAAGTAAATAAATAAATATATAATACAATAATAATGAGGAAAATCTGGATCGATCTAACATTGGGGTGATTACCCTAATGGAAGAGGACAGAAGGTCGTTATGCACATCAGCGGAGAACGTTTCCATGGCTATTCCGTGACATACATAGTGTGTTTTGTTGTAAATTTGTAATATCTGCACCGTTAGTTGCAATTTCAGAAGCCATTAAGGGAAGACAGATGGAAACTAGCTGTGACAAGGCTGACCTTGTTGCAGGAAGAAACGCTTTCTGAGTTTTCTTATACTCGGCTACAGTCCCGTTTCCATGGACACATACCCAGGTAGAAGTAGAGAAGTGCAATGTAAAAATTAACCTACATATCTGTTTTTCATTCTGTTGATCTTATTGGGTGGTAATGCCAAAAATAGTCCAATAAAATGCAATTGGTTTTCCAGACATACAGTATAAAAATACATTTTACACATGATATTTACTTAGTGTCATTTGAAATATACATTACTTTGATTATACCAAACCCCTTACCTGGACTTCCTATTAAACAATAATTTTATATTGTGGTGGTTTCTGAAAATAGCCTTTAGCTTGTATTCCTAGTGGTAATCTTACACTGCCCAACTCCTTCAGGTAAATGGCTACACATTTAATGTTTAAATGTAGATTGGCTGTTTTATTTTTACACAACACAAGGCAAAGGTCACCTGTAATGCACTGCGAATACGCATGGGATGATGTGGCCATGTTCCAGCTTTATTTTGCATTATCCAGGTTTTCTCTGGGGATTTGCTTAAGGCTCAGGATATCTTCTCCTCTCCCTCACTTCTGACTTGAAATGGTAGACCTTTGGAGCTCCCAGCAGCAACCACATTATTCCCACATTTCTAGCAGCAGTTACTGTACATCATGCCTAAAACTGTAATGAGCACATAATGGAGCTTCCACCAAGCAAATTGTTCTGCTTTTCTGATCTTCCACTCAGCTTCACATCCCCGCAGAGTGCTGAGCGATTTTTTTTTTCCAGAGACGGAGTAAGACGGACTACACATAATGATGGGGCACTTACCACACATTCATCCTCAAACCCGGATTCAAATCAGAGGAGGTTAAATGCCCAGGGCGGGATGGAAATTAATGCGTTTGCAGCAAACAATGCCTGCACCTGACAAGCATCAAGCGCAGCAAGCCTTTTAGGCCTCAGTGACAACGCACCATTCGAGAAGCGCTCTGTGGAATTTGTTTTGGCTGAGTAAAGTAGCCAGTCCGTCACACACACACACACACACACACACACACACACACGTAGTGTCAGTGTCATGCCTTACTGTGACAGCATCTTTCTGCCCAGGGTCAGATGTAATGAATGGGGTCACCCTATTTTCTCCACAGCATAATACAATCAAGAAGCCATTGATATATACTGGCTGTTATCTCTCTGCATACTGCATCAGAGACAATACCATCACACCTGTTATCCAATCTTCAGTGGAAGTTACCTCTTCCAATCTACAGTATAACCTCCAAACACCACTACATTACAGCAGACTAATTTGTCACTACATAATTTATTGGTAATCTGTGCTTCCCAGATTCGGCTGGAATATCTGTCGCCCTTGACAGTCCAGGTGCCTCCACACCACTTTGAAATGTGTAAAGATATTGATCCCAAAGACAATTGAGTATAATCATCGTGTACAGGAGTGATGCCACATTTGTGCTCTGGCTATTGTTAGTCATATTGTTGACTCTTGAATGTACTCCTTTGTTTTAAAAAAATGGAATTAGGAAATGGAAACAATCTGTATACATGGAGCACCCCGGGGAGAGTTTGGAGCCAAAATAATTTGCTCATTATATTTCTCTATGTACACTTTAGTATGATGTAGGTATGTTGCTTGAAGGCTAATTGTTAA